>NW_008620255.1:557-838 GCF_000691845.1 Merops nubicus | reverse complement strand
GCTGGGCCTGATCCAGCTCCTGGAGGGCATCGGAGCCGCCCAGCAGCGGGCTGACGAGGGGCTGGGCTGGATCCGAGCCCTCGGCTGAGGCGTAGCGCAGGACAGACTCCAGCAGCAGCAGCTCCTGCACCTTCTTCTCCAGGAGACCTGGGGGGCAGGGAGCAGCATCCGTCAGGAACCCTGCCCTGCAGGAACTGGGATGTTCCTACAGCGAGCACTCCTGGATGGGCTGGAAATCTGGCACCACAGAGTCCCATGCTGGGCACCCAAGGATGACATGG
>NW_008620255.1:0-201 GCF_000691845.1 Merops nubicus | reverse complement strand
CCTTTACCCGAGTGCTGGCCAGTTCCAGTCTGGACACTGGAGCCATCCCAGGAGAGGATGTGGGATGCTCCCAGCCCTGCAAGGAAAAGGCCCCGGGAAGGGGATCCCCAGCTCCCCAGCCTGCAGGCGAGGCCCGGGGGGCTGGAGGAGCAGGGCTGGCAGGAGCCCTGCAGCCACCCCCTCACCAGGCGCTGGCAGACA
>NW_008620254.1:0-581 GCF_000691845.1 Merops nubicus | reverse complement strand
AGGGCCTGAGTGAACCAAAACACACAGGATTTTTTTGCCATCTTTATCTGCCAAGCAAGCAATCATTCTGCTCCCTGATCTATATACTCTTTTCCCAAGTACAAAGACAAAGCTCACCTTTATCTCTCAGGGAAACCTGAAGGCAGCATCTTTTGCATCAGAACGAAGCAGCCTTCTCTTTGCACTGGGAGGGAGGCACTGCGGTGGAAGGCAGTGCATGGCCTTGCCTGTGATGCACTTCATGACCAGCAGCTCTTTCCCATCTCTTCACCAGCAGCACCTTCACAGAATCTCCCAAAGCCCTCCTGAGGCCAGGCCAAGGCAGCAATTTGAGAGCAAACGTTGTTTTTGAGGCTGGGCCAAACTCAATCGCTGATTCTTAACCAGTACTTCGTTTAAATTAGAAATTACTATTGCCTCGGCTGGTCCTCCTTCACAGAATCTCCCAAAGCCCTCCTGAGGCCAGGCCAAGGCAGCAATTTGAGAGCAAACGTTGTTTTTGAGGCTGGGCCAAACTCAATCGCTGATTCTTAACCAGTACTTCGTTTAAATTAGAAATTACTATTGCCTCGGCTGGTCCT
>NW_008620253.1:2602-2936 GCF_000691845.1 Merops nubicus | reverse complement strand
GACCTGCTCCCCTCGACAGGACAGCATCTGTGCTGCAGGAAACGCTGGTCATCAGGCCCTGGCGTCAGCCCGAGCTGGAACCACACCAGCAGGGCAGAGATCCCGAGCGAGCTCTGTTCTGCAGAGCACAGCGTGGCCCTTCCCGAGCAGGCCGTGCCCTCCCCGGGACCCCGCAGCTCTGCAGCCGAACTCACCTGCTCCCCCAGCTGGGGAGAGCAACCCGGGGCTGGGCCAGAGCCTCCCCCGGGCTCCCCACAGCCTGACGGCTCCGGCCACCCCTTGCGAGGGGGGGAACCCTGCCGCTGCCAGGTTCTAAAAGATCTGATGGCAGAGA
>NW_008620253.1:0-2314 GCF_000691845.1 Merops nubicus | reverse complement strand
TCCTGGGGAAGGGCTGGGAGGGCTGGGGCAGCACCACAGCCCTGCCTGGGCACCCAGGGGTCAAGAGCCGGGGACCAGCAGGACACCCCTGTGTGTTCCCAGCACCGCCCATGGTGCCCAAGTGCTCAGAACCTCGGGCCCTGCACATCCAGGAATAGACTAATGCCCACAGAGCAAGATGAACCAACCAGCTGAGAGTGGCCAAGGGCCAAGGGCACAGGATCCCAGCATGGGGGGGCTGGAAGGGACCTCGGGAGAATATCCGATCCACCCCCCCTGCTCCAGCAGCTCACCCACAGCAGGGTGCCCAGGGTCACAGCCAGGGGGGTTTGGGATCTCTCCAGAGCAGGAGACTCCACAGCCTCTCTGGGCAGCTGCTCCAGGCTCTGCACCCTCACACCAAAGAAGTTTCTCCTCCTGCTCAGGTGGCACCTCCTGGGTTCCAGTTGGTGCCCGTTGCCCCTTGTCCTGTCACTGGCACCACTGACCAGAGTCTGGCCCCAGCCTCTTGCCCCCCGGGGCCCTTTAGCTCTTGCTCAGCACTGCTCAGATCCCCTCTGAGGCTTCTCTTCTGCAGCTGCACAGTCCCAGGGCTCTCAGCCTGTCCTGGCACAGAGACGCTCCAGCCCCTCAGCAGCTTCAGAGCCTCCACTGGGCTCTCTCCAGTAGCTCCTTGTCCCTCTTGAACTGGGGAGCCTAGAGAGTCAAGGCTGGGAAGCAGCACGAGCAGAGGACGGGCAGCAAACCAGCCTGGCTGGCAGTACAACATGGGGGTGACCAAGTCCAGGGTCTCCCCGGCCAGAAACCTCCCGACTCGTGTGTCCTCAGAACACTCTGCCTG
This sequence comes from Merops nubicus, assembly GCF_000691845.1. Lineage (NCBI taxonomy): Eukaryota > Metazoa > Chordata > Aves > Coraciiformes > Meropidae > Merops > Merops nubicus. The sequence goes on along the minus strand of NW_008620253.1, from coordinate 1,473 downwards.
GCAGGACTGTCCAGAGGCAAATCCCTGCTGCTGCCACTGCCGAAACAGACAAGTCATGCAGGGCTGTTGTCCCACAGCAAAGCAGCCAACACACTGAACCAGCTCCCGGCAGGAAAATTAACCCTGTTCCAGCCAGGGCAGGAATCTCTTCTGCCCGTGGGCTGTGGGCTGGTGTAAAGCTGTCAGGTCTTGGCCACGCCACAAAATAAGTGACTGAAAGCGTGTCCTCCTCCAGATGTGGCCAGAGGTGAGCCAGGCAGCTGCCACCCCTCCTCCTGCAGCTTCTCCTCCCTCCCTGCTTGCCGTGATAAGAACACTTCTGCTGAGATTAACAACCTCGTAAAGTTCCAAAAACTTCACAGCCATGGCCGGGGCATTCCCTGGCCCAGACCCGCCCTGCCAGGACCCACTAGCTCTGTGGCCCTGCCCAGGTTCCTAAGCTGGAAGCACCAACAGAACTGGAACCTTTTACATACTTATCTTTTTCTCTTCCTCTTTTTTTGTCGGCATGTTTTGACTTCAAGCCCTTATCAGCAGGCTCAGGAGCCCAGCACAGGTCACGCTGCCTCTCCTGCCCCACACACAACCCTGCCTATCTCCAGCCCCATCTCTGCAGAGATCAAAGGGGACAGGATTCCACCCAGAAACTCCTCCCCTCTACAGAGGAAGCACGAGAGGCCGCAGCTCAAAGTTTACCAAACACTTTGTGGATTCCAAACACTCCCATTGTTCCTGCCCTTCTTCCCCCTGAAGCTCCAGGAAAAGGTGACAAGATGGGTCCCACAGCACGGTGTGGAGAGGCAGAAGGTCCCTGCACCACGGCAGAGCCTGCCCAGCTCCACCAGCACCGTGCAGAAGACCAAGAGCAAAGCCTCAGCGTGGTCCCATCACTCCCCCACACAGTTCCCCAGTGCCAGTGGAATCACTGGGACAGTCCCCAGACATCCACCACGGCTGCACTGGGTCTCATCCTGGGGATCTGAACAGTGCTGAGCAAGAGCCAAAGGGCCCTGGGGGGCAAGAGGCTGGGGCCAGACTCTGGTCAGTGGTGCCAGTGACAGGACAAGGGGCAACGGGCACCAATTGGAACCCAGGAGGTTCCACCTGAGCAGGAGGAGAAACTTCTTTGGTGTGAGGGTGGCCGAGCCTGGAGCAGCTGCCCAGAGAGGCTGTGGAGTCTCCTGCTCTGGAGAGAGCCCAAACCCTCCTGGGCACCATCCTGGGCACCCTGCTGTGGGTGAGGAGCAGGGGGGGTTGGATGAGATCATCTCCAGAGGTCCCTTCTGATCCCACCACCCTGGGATTCTGTGGGGTGAGTGCCAAGGCCCAAAAAACAGTTTACCCAAGAGGACTCAACAGAGACCAGTAACTCAGGTACCTTGTCACGAGTTTATGAAGACCCCAAGCTGGCAAATTCCACACCCAGCACTTCAGTCTCTCCCCAGAATATGACTCTAATGTATTAACAGCCTC
>NW_008620252.1:386-1012 GCF_000691845.1 Merops nubicus | reverse complement strand
CACCCCTGGGTGTAATGGGGTCACCAGCTACCGTTGCCCTTTGGGGGGAATTTGGAGAATTTTGGGATTTTCTTTTTTTTCAGGCTTTTTAAGGGGTTTATTTTTGAGTTTTTATTTTTTTTAGATTTTTTTTTTGGATTTTAGGCTTTTTTATTGCTCCTTTTTAAAGGTTTTGGGGGCAGGGGGTCGAGGCTTTTTATTTGGATTTTAGGCTTTTTTTGGGCTGTTTTAGGCTTTGAGATTTTTGGAGGGGCTTTCATTTTTCTTAATTTTTGCTTTTCAGGCTTTTTTTGTTTCTTCTTAAAGGCTTTTTAAGGGGTTTCCTTTGGCCTTTTGAGGAGCTTTTTAGGCCTTTTTAGGTTTTTCAGGCTTTTTTTTTGTCTTTTTTTTTTTTTTTGGCTTATTTTTGGTGGTTTTTGAGGCTTAGTTTGGTGGCTTTTAGGCACTTTTTTAAGGCCCTTTATACATTTTTTTTTTAGCTCTTTTTGTATTTCTTTAGGCTTTTTTTAAATTATTTTCTTAGCTTTTTTTAGGCTTTTTTGGTGTTTCTTCAGGCTTTCTCTTTTCTTTTTTTTTTTTAGGCTTTTGTCTATTTTTTACTCTATTTTTTTTGTCTTTTTTTTGGT
>NW_008620252.1:0-279 GCF_000691845.1 Merops nubicus | reverse complement strand
GTTAGATTTTATTTTAGTCTTTTTGAGGGAGATTTTGAGGCTTTTTGGGCGGGATTTTTACATTTGGGGATGGGGGTTGTGCTTTTAGGGGGGGTTTTGTTGCTTTTAGGGGCATTTTTGGGGTTTATTTTCAGCTTTTTTGCCTTTTTTGGGGTGAAATCCAGGCAGGTTTCTACCCAAACCTCCGGGTTTCTCTCTCTGAGCATCTTTTATCCACTGGGAAGGCACCAAGGGTTTGGGGGGGACCTTCCTCCCCCCCACACTCCTCCTCACCGTGCT
>NW_008620251.1:0-10733 GCF_000691845.1 Merops nubicus | reverse complement strand
CTCGCAGGCCTGCGGCCCAGGGAGCGCTCCTCGTCTCTGCCAAAATGCTGGGCGCTCGCCTAAGAGCTAGAACCTGTGTTCCCATGGAGAAAGCCACTGGAGAAGTCTGACACATGCACTCAGACAGACCTGGCCAGGGAGGACACTTCAGTGCAGGCCACAGGTTGCAGTGAGTGCCCAGACCCTTCTCCTGATGTGAAAGTACATACTTGTGAAAGGTGGGCGCAGGTTGAGGATGTTATGCCAGGAGGTTGAGTTACAAGAAACAGTCCTAAGGCTACACAGTCTCTGGACAGGACAAGGGGCAACAGGCACAAGCTAGAACATGGGAAGTTCCACCTAAACATCATGAAAAACTTCTTTACTGTGAGGATGATGGAGCAGTGGAACAAGCTGCCCAGAAAGGTGGTGGACTCCCCTTCTCTGGAGACTTTCAAAACCCTCTGGGGTACATTCGTGTGCAACCTACTTTGTGAACCTCTTTTAACAGACAATTTGGACTAGATGATCTACAGAGGTCACTTCCAACCCATACTGTTCTGTGATTCGGTGAATGAATGAAATAATAAATGTAATTTTCTCAATTTTTTTGCTATTTGAGGAATGTCAGGAATGAGCTGGAGTTGACTTGTGATGATGACAATGCAAGGTAGATATAGATAAGTATGATAAATGCAATGGCTATGGAAATGGACATTTAAAATGTAAACTCTTGTTAAAGGAGATCCAGAACAGTACTAAAAATCCAGTGGCAGCCTTTGAAAGACTTTTTTTTTTACTGTTTGTCAGATTGTCTAAAATCCTCAGTGAAGGACGAGGGAAACTAGTAAATGTTAGTATGGAAACCTGGTTGATATCCATGACATTTTTATTAGATGTAACAAAAGCAATGGTGTAACAGATGGTATTTCAGACTGTACAGCACTTCAGGATTAGAATCTTAAACTGCCAAATATAGCAAACATAGTACTGCAATACTGTGAGAACTCTAATAATATATACAAGTGAATAGACCTGAGTTTTGAGGCTGAGCACTTTCAGCAGTTTCTAAGGCAATATGGTTTTTTTGTACCTTTACTTAGAACTTCCTTAATAAGCAGTTTTCACTGTTATTTTCCAGCATATGTAAATGTTTATGTAAGGATTTTACATACTGAAAAACAGTTTATGTAATTATCTCCTCCCGATGGAGACACTTCAATATGCAATGAAAATTTAGTTTTTCCTTAGCGTAAAAAAAGCCTGTCATTTCCATGATTGTGACAGATAAATACACTCCATATAAATTATTGGTTAAAAATAGGAAAAAAAGGGGAAGAGTAAATTAAGTTTTATAGGGATCTGGGTAAGAACCTAGGTGGTTTAATATACATTCATAGGTGACTTAGAAAAAGGGGATGAACGGTAAAGTAACAATGTTTATTCATGCTACTAAGTTATTAAGGTAGCAGTGCTTAGAGCTGACTGAAGAACTTAAGAAGGCTCTCACAGGACTGAGAGGCTGGAAAATAAAATGGTAAACAGAGTTTGATGTCAATAGATTTAAAAGATACATGGGGGGGAAACCACATATAGATACACTAAAAATTACAGGTTCTGAGCTCATAATTTTTACTTGGAAGCAGATCATGGCATTAGTTCCATGAAAACATGGACTCAGTGCTTAGAACAGTTAAAAAAATAAACAAACCAACCCCAACCAAATAAAGTATTAGAAAACACCAGGAAGGAAATAGACAATGTACTTTTGCCACTGTACAAATTTAGGGTTTGTCTCTACCTTGAGTACCTTGTAGAGTACTGGATTTGTCACTTGGATTGGAACATTTCCTTAGAAATGGAAGAAATACAAAGCAAGAAAGAAGGGTGATGGAAGATATGGATGGTCTCCACAGAAGATATTGGGTAGCCTGGGACCCTTCACTCTGGCTGAGGAAGGGCTGATTGAAGATGTAATAGAGGTCTACGCATCAGGAGGGGCAGGGAGAAGGTGGGATTGATGGCTTACTCCTTCAAAAACTAGAAGAGTCATACATATGGAGCTAGAAGGAGACAAGTTCAGAAAGTTAAAAAAAAAAAACAAAAAAAAACCAACGAAACAAACTCACAAAACCACCAAAACCAAAAGGGAAGTGTTTCTTCATGCAACAGGAAGCAGACCTGTGAAATTCCTTGTCAAGAGACAGTACAGACACAAGAGGCTGCTATAAGCTCAAGGCAAAATTGGATGTGTGGATTAAAGAAAGATCCACTGAGAATTGAAAAATTGACCAAAAAAAAATGTATAGGCTCTGGAAATCCCTTCAACTGAAAAAGATGAGAAGCTGGGAAGTATTAAGGGAGTACCACATGTTTTTGTCATTTCTTATCCATCCAGTCTGTCTGTGATCCCTCTCAAATAAGGAATACTTGGCAAAATGGGTTTTTCATGTCAATCAGCATGGCTATTCTTATCTTCCTAAAGCCTCTGCTGTAGCCTAGTGAGAGAACTGCGATTCATTTAGATGAAAACTCAGTTCACTTCTATACCGCCATTACATCTATTGAATGAAGTTGTGGAATTTTTGCTTATTCTGTTCTTCAGCAGCTAGAAATAGTTCCATGTTTTTTCAGGAAAAAAAGCACTATCTCTTCCTGACATCCTCATGTGTCATTTCACATCTAGGAACACCAATTCTACTTGTAATACCCAGTCAACACTGGTATTGATATATTTTGGGAACAGTGTATCTCGGAAAAATCGTGGATTAGTTGGAAAGAATCCAAAGAAAAGTATCAGGAAGCAAGTGAAGCAGTGGAGAAGACTACTATGGGGTGCTTGTGAAGACTTCATTGCTGAAAGCTTTTAGAAAGAAAACATCTTTCAGAAACAACATGAAAATAGTTGATTTTGCACAGGGACAAGAAAGTCTAGCTCATGAATCCTCTTATTGTTAAAGGTTAGAAGAATATTAGGGCAAGTTATAATATTCACTTCTCTTCCCTCTTCTCTCAGGAACTCCACCAGAAACAGGATAGTGGATTACGTGGACCTTTGGTCTAACCAAGAGCAACTATTTCTCTACTCTTAATAGGATTTCCTTCCGAAGTGCTTTTTGATAATATTTTTCCATGGGTTTACGATGCCATAGACTACTTTAAAAATAATTCAGTTACAAGAGGAAGGTGGACCATTAAATCAGAAGATCTGGGGAGAAAGAAAAAGGAAGATTGCTCTACTGGAATTAACTCTTACATGAAAGTGCCTTTCAGCAACAATGTCATTATACCAATCTTCATGTTTTGCAAAGAAGGAAATAGTTAACTTTGCAAGATGAAAAAAGTACAACAAAGATAGGAAGATTTGAAAGTTTCAGCAAACTTGGACCTTTATTAATTATTGGATCTTAATGTGAAAGGTTCTGTTTTAAAAGGAATATTCAGATTTAGAGCTTCATGTTTAAGTCCAGATTTATTAAGTTGATAAGATAAATCTTTCAGCTGAGGAGTTCTTTGCACTACAATGGTCTGAGAGAGACAGAAGGCAAGGGGAATAAATTGCTCATGATCCCCATACGAACCACAAATACTGCCAGATTCAACAAAAAGGGAAAGCAGATGAGACTCTGATGAGACTGATACAAGGTGCTGAATTACGTAACTCAAACAGAACAAATGCTGTGAGAATTGTAAAATAATGAAGAAAAGTCAGTGATAAATATCTGGAACATTTGGTAAACTGTATAAACCAGACAATGTGCACTGAAATAGATGAGCAGAAAAAACATTTGTAAGAACAGTACTATAAATTTTCTTAAAGGTTATTATGTTAACACTGTTCTCAAAAAAAAAAAAAAGACTTCAAAATTACTTAAGGGTTATGGTCAGTGGATAACTGATTGGAGCTCTACACCCAAAAATGTTTAATAAAGCATACAGGTAGCTCAATTCTAATGCTTATAGTTGGAGGAAAAGGTAGAAATGTTGGAGGTCCTGCCTGACTAACCTCATCTCCTGCTATGACAAGGTGACACTCTTCATGGATGAGGGAAATGCTGTGGATGTTGTCTACCTTGACTTTAGTAAAGCTTTGATGGTGGAGTTGCTATCCCTGGAGGTATTTGAAAGATGTGTAGAGGAGCTGTTTAGGGACGTGGTTTAGTGGTGACCTGGCAGTGCTGAGTTAATGGTTGGACTTGATCTTATTGTCTCTTCCAACCAAAACTATTCTATGCTTCTGTGAAACAGTTCAGAAAACAATTGCAGGTTTAAATAAAGTTTTGAAAAAATCCATTACAGTGGAAGACACCAGGATCATAACTTGTTCAATTTATCAAAATAAAAAGGAGCAATTTGATCACATTAACTGAGAATGTGGGGCTCCTCCATCTGACAGGTAAAGACCCTGCAAAAATGTAGTGGTGTAAGGCTACAGCTGTCCAGATTTCACTTTGGGAAAGAAAAGATTTATCTCAACCATTTACTCCAGGGTAGTTCTGGCACTTTTCTTAGACGCAGTTCAGAGAAGCAACATTAGAAACCCGAATTTCCTGGAGTCAATGCAGAGAGTGGCAATTCACTCCACAGTGGGATTTCAAAGTGCATAAATTCAATGCCTAAATACACTCCCTTACTTTGTACTGCATAGCAGTAGCCTCAAACATCTGAAGAAATTATTAGCAGTTGTATGGGATTGTTTTTAATATGACTTTCTTTAATATTATTTATTTTTAAACAAAAAAATATATCCTTTTTCTACTCAGAAAAATAAAGGAGCAGCTCTAACCATACCTACCGGGAAATTTTATGCTTTTTATCATCCATGTCAGATTAGATGTTTCCACACGGCATCCTGGTCTTAGAATCTACACCTTTACAACTTATTAAGAAGGGAATATAAACGAAGTTCACAAAAAAGTGCCTAGCATTTTATTATAAAATACATTACCATGTGACTATTCACAGATGGCGAGATTCACTTCAACAGTTGTTGGAAAGCAAATACACTCTTTGCTACATGGCAGTAGTTAAATGGCAGTAGATCATAAGCCATTCTCATCTAAAAAGTGTTTTTTACAATGTGATTGAGCTTCCATGTTACTGAAATCTTCTGAGGCCAGTTTCTAAAAGATGTGGGCAAGAAGTTGCTTCATCAACCTTTATGAAGCTAAGAGTAAACCACAGGTTTTAGTCTTTCAAGTAAAAGTCCTTTGATGAATTCCCTGTATTCAGAAAATTAGGAGTTTTTACCACCACTTTTTTTTTCTCCTTGCTTAAACCTGCTGCAGGTCCATAAAATTCTTTCTGATGTCTAAAAGTGAATTTGTCTCAAGTCTTTCCTAAAGTCCTTGCTTATTTTTTTTTTTGAACACATGAGTTCAAAAAATCAGTTATGAAGTCATATGTGGTACTCTCCATGAACAGTGTCTGTGTTCAATAATTTTTACCTGCAGGAAGATTCTAAGCTTAGTGTGGTTTCGTCACTGTAGTAACCTTCAAAGGATTGCTCTTCTGTGTCTATTGAGTTTCATGTTTGTACTTCATTCAGTTGTCTCTTGAGGCCATTTCAACATCCATAATATCCTTTGGCAGTGAGTTCCACAAGTTCAACAGAAGTTTCAAGAACTCACTGTTGAAAATGCTATGTTGTCCTCCCATCAGCAGCTGGATACACAACTTTTTCAGGTCCATGTGATATCCCTTAAGCCTGCTAAAAATGTTCTCATTTCCTCCCCACACCTTCTAAAGCAATCCAACGGTAGTGTCCTATGTTCCCTCCCATAAATGTTACTCAAAGCAATCTCATCTGCTGCCTAATTAAGCTACGATTCTGCATCTGCTCCAAGATATTTGCTGTAGGCAGGACGCTGCCTTTTGATACATACAATGTAGCTCCCCCTTCGGGGGAAGGAGCCCTGACGTGTCTCACATTTACTATACTGGTAAGGGTGGGAATGTGGATACCTGGATAACAAGATGTAGTTAATCAGCTGGTCTGTTTAGTTCCCCATATTGTGGTCAGCTATTAATGAAAGAGATATGGAAACTGTGCAACATATTTTACACAATTACAATGTGATATTTAGAGCTAGCAGTGATATGTCAAATATTCAGAAATATTTAATGATAAAAGTTTTTTTTTTGAACTGGAGAACAAAATACATAAGTACTTACATTTGCCTGTAATAACTGCATTACTGGCATCCACATTTTTTTATACCCTTAAAGAGTAGTTTAGAGCATTTTGATTTCACAGACACTACAAGTAAAATTGAAGGACACGATATGTCTGCTTTATATTGAACATTAAACTGATTTAAAATATTTTCCCAAAAATCTTAGTCTTAGGAACTGTTTGAAATTCAGAGATATTCTGACTTCAGGTAATTCTATCATGATCTTTTTATATACCTCATTACTTCAGAATATAGAGCCTCATAAATACATCTTCATAAATAACCTTGCAACATAAGCACATAATTATTTCTCCTATTTCAATGATGAAGCACCAAGAGTCTGACAGAATAGAAAGAACGCTGACGTGGTTAAACAACCGAAGGAAGCTATCAAGGGCATCCTTCAGAAAATGGAAGTCATGCCCAAATGAAGAAATCCTTGGAAACCTGAATTAATACAGTACAAAAATATTTTGAAAATAAATTTGTAATATCATAAAAACTCAGTATAATCTTTAAAACACAGAAGAGGGTCAGTCTGAAGAAATTCTATCAAGCTAAAGCATTAGTATGAAGCTTGTTTGAAACAAATTGAAAAATTGAATAGAATGATATTTCCTGAGCCAGATATTACTTGTGTTACCATTCCAAAGTCATTACAATATGAAGTCGCTGCATTACCTCCTGCAGTACGTAACTTACCATTTAAACCAACCATGGTGACAGAGGAATGGAACGTCACAAGCGCAGCACAATTCTTTTTAAGAAGTGCTTTAGGGAACCTAAACCTTGGGAACTAAATGCTGGTAGGTCTGTCGTCTTTGGAAACTGTGAAAACCAGGAAGGAATCAATCTTGTTTTCATAAAGGAAAACCTCACCTCACAAATATATATGGTAGTTCTTCAAAAGAATCAGAAGTATGTGAATACCTTGATTTTTTAAATTTTTTTTTAAATCACATGTTCAAACAAAAATGATGCCATGAAAGGTATTACAATGATTCAAATATCATGATGCAATTACATCTCTGGACAAAGGTTCAGTGTGGTTTTGGTGATCTGTCAGTAATTCTTCAGTCATTAACCCTCACTTTCTAGTGGATCTGCCTGCACTGAAAGGCCAGGATTCTCCCTGGCACATTTCACCAAACATGGAGGAGGCTATAGCACCAACCATTGCTCTGCTCCAGCACTGTGCTGGTGAAAGAGAAAAGCACTGCCACCCGAGGGGCTGGGACAGGGATTCCCTCAGCACCACAGCATGCTGCCACTGCCACAGCATGAGCCAGGAGTGGAGTCAAGGACAGGCAGAAGCAAGGGACGGCCGGGCAATGCCAAAATGGAGGCAGACCAGGTCAGCTGTGCAGAGAGAAAAAATATTATAGATGTGACAAAATAATTTATAACTAATTTAATGTTTTTTCAGTCCTGTATTTCAATACCACTTAGAGCTACTTTCCTACTGTAGTATGGTATGAGTATGTAATTCTTAACTTCAGGCAACAAGAGAAGGCCTGCCTGTAATACACAAAACCTCTTTGTTTCTGCTTGTTTACTCCACAGAAAAGGTAAAAAAAAGAAAAATCTTGTGTTGAAGAAAAAGCATCTCCAAGAACAGTATCTATGCACTCAGCCATTCTGGATAAGCACCTGCACCCACTATACAATGGACAAATACATTAAAGAAGGTTTAAGCCAAACACACTTTTGTGGCTGAAGTTTGTGACACTTTTTCACTAAAGGAGTTTGGAAATAAACATTTTTTTGCAAGCTCTTTTAAGTGTGGCTTTTTTAAAATAAGACTTACACTACTCTCTTAAAATAGGGTAGAGAAATGAGAACAGTCTTGACTGAATAAGTGGACGGAAACTTTAATTGGAGTTTCAAGATCTAGTGCATTGAAAAGCACTCAACATCTCCGAACGCTGGCAAAGTGTTTCTGGACTCAACAGTCCCTTAGCTCTACAAAATCTACAAAACTGAATAGCCATATTGAGAAAGTTTTAAAATCAGCAATCTTGAGGTTCATGCATAACCACCAAGAAACAAACTGACTTTACCTAAAGTAATGAAGTTACTGGATTCAGGGAAAATTGTAGACGGTTTCAACATATAATGTGCAGATATATACAGCTACTTCATTTTGAAGAAGTGTTTATTTGTTCTTAAGGTTAACAGAAACTTTATTTTTGCAATCTTTTGTCTTCAGCTCAGAACTGTTGCCAGTTCTAAGGCAGAAGGATGCAAAACATGACAGAAGCAGAGGCACACACCTTACAAGCCCTTAGGAAAAATCTTTTTGCTATTTTATCCTCCACGTGCAAGTCAGTCAGTCTGAAAAATCTGAAGGTGCTCTTAACAAAAACCAGATAAAGTAACTGTTACGAGTTGCATTTACCATATGGAAGGAGAGAAGGATTAAGTCATTTTCAAGAGCGAGTGATTACAGAATTAGATACAGTCCACTGGACTTCAGCAATTCAAACAGCAACACAGAATGAAAATATACATACCTTATGCAGAGAGAAAACTGGTAAGTGAAGGTTGTTGGGTGTTTTGTTTTGTGAAAAGAGCTCTGTTCTCTGTATTTTCTTAGAGAATTTTTCCATTTCTTTTCAAATCAAGCAGACTAAACTGTGCATGTTCTACTTTTTCTACCATTCACTATAAAATCACAATTGTCATTACCTGGAATTTTTCTTGCCTTATAAGTAATATAGTAGGGAGTACACTTCTTGAGAATTCTACAGTTGTCCCCCCAGTTTGTACTGACGATTAAAATACACCCAAAATAAACAAAAATGTTTCTCAGTTGTTTTTGTTAATTACTTTTTACATGGAAATAACATTTTTCATTGTATGTTTTTATCTTTTAAAAACAGTGGATTATAATCTTAGAGCATTACAGCACTAGAACTCCACCAGCCAAACTGGTTTGTTTGTAAAGCTGTATGTAGAGGTGGCTCTTACCATCGTGCTAGCATTTTTCAAGGAAAGTATTCAATTCCATTATGTGATCTCACTACTTCTATTAACTATTTCAAATGCCTCTGCATAGCATATTTCTCCTGTAACCTGAAACTGCTTTATTTTCTATCTTATGATAGATTTCAAAGAACCTACTACATGTTACATACAGTAACATTACTGCAATCTCAAACTAAATAAACCACATAGAAAAGTATAATAACAAAAAAAACACCTTGCATAATTTAAAGTCTTATCAAATGAAATACTGCAGTCTTATTATAAAAAAAATTAAAGCTATGCATAAATAATAGAAATAACATAAACAATTTTTTCCCTGTCATTACACAGTGATCAATTTGCTAAGCCTTTACTTTCAGGTGTTAAAAAATCTTGAGATGTTCAAATAAAGTTGTGAGAATAGTTAGCAAGACATAAACTAATCAACCTCTTATCATTTCATCCTGCAGGTAAATAACAAACTTTGAGTGTGTTTATTTTATGAGAAAGTAATTACTTACAAATGAATCTTCCCTTGAAGACTGGAGACGTTTTGTGCCTTATGACCAAATGGAAAAGCCAGGAGTGATTCACCTGCTTACTCGTTGCTGACTTGTGCCATTTCGGTTTCCCTAGAGTATTTATCTGATAACTTTATGGGGCTGGCAGGTACAAGTCAGAACCCTCTTTTGGACTGGCAGCAGGAACCCAGACAAGATATTCTACGGTGTTTCTAGTGGTACTAAACACTTAAATTTCGGTACTTGAATTTCTCTATCATTTTGGCAAGCTCCAAATTTGCTGCTCTATCCCATGCTCTGCACTTCTGTTTATCTGAAGTACTTCGTCTCCCAGAGGGTGTATTTGGATTCTCAGTTCCCATGGATTCTTTTTGTTGGGCTTTGGCAGAGAAGCTGAAAGTGCAGAGAAGTTTTCATGGAACTCTTTGTGAGGTGGCACCTTCGAATCCCTCTCCCTCCTCCACGTTTTTGTTTTTTTTTTTTAAATTGCAAAACTGTGTTTGATCTATCTTTCCTTTCACTCACCGCCTAGGCAGTGACTCATTTTCACATTTTCTACACAGAACTTTTAAGGCTCGATGACCAGTCATCTCTTCACATCTGGATAAGGTTTGAGAGTCACTTTTCCTACGTCTCTGACAGGCACAGAGTCCACACGTTGCCGTTCCCGCCGCGCTGTGCTGCCCGGGTGAATTACAGCGCTTCCCTCCCTCGTCTCCCAGGGCACCGAGATGCCCACAGCATCTCCTGCTTGCAAAATACGAACACTCACAACCGGCTGCATCTCCCCTAAAGCGTCCCAAGGTACTCACAGGGTCTGGGTGTCCTTCGGCAGGCTGGGAATGAAGTGGATGTCCCTGCAGGTGATTCTGTAGTCATCCCGGTCGGAACACTCGCAGAAGGCTGAAGGACACCTCTCCGTGCCCTGGCTGCAGAGCACCAGCAGCAGCAGCTGGAAGGCTACTGGGAGGCACAGCATCTTCCACCGCCCGCTCCGCTCTGCCCCTCGCCTCGCCGAGAAGGCGGGAGAAGAGCAGGGCTGCGGGGGCACACGGCGCCGGGGACGCTCCTCGGGAAGGCGGCCCCTCGG
>NW_008620250.1:0-958 GCF_000691845.1 Merops nubicus | reverse complement strand
GGAAAGAGCCGGATCCGGGCAAGAAGGACGCGGAGGGCGTGGGGCTGGGCAAGGAGGCCTTCGCCCCGCTGATGGTGCACACGGACAGCCCCCCGCACCTGAGCGCCGGGCACCTGCAGAGCCTGGCGCTCTCCGGCCTCCACGGGCAGCAGTTCTTCAGCCCCCTGGGCGCTGGGCAGCCCCTCTTCATCCACCCGGGACAGTTCGCCATGGCCCCCGGCGCTTTCTCTGCCATGGGCATGGGACACTTGCTGGCCTCGGTGACTGGTGGGGGCAGCCTGGAGAATGGAGCCCTCTCATCTGCCCCAGGTGCAGCAGGGACGGCCACCCCCTTCCCTTTCCACCTCTCCCAGCACATGCTGGCCTCTCAGGTAAGCCTCCGTGTCCACCCTGTGTTCCCATCCCCAGGAGAGACTGTGGGTCTGTCCTCTCTGTGTCCTTCCCCAAAGTGCCCTGAATGAGCACAGTGCTTTGGGGGCACAGGGCAGGCCCAGGTGGCATCACCCTCGGTGTTGGGACATTCAGGGTGGCTCCAGTGCAGCTCTCATGGAATCAGGTGCCCCCAGCCTACCCCATGCCCCCTACAGCCCATGGGGACAAGGTACTGATGCTCCCCTTGACTCCTGACATGCTGCTTGGTTATTCTCAGGGATGATTTGAAGAGGAATCTTGATTTATTTGCAGCTGATGTGGTTCTCCCATAGGCAGGGGCAGCGTCAGGAGCTGTGGCCCTGCCTGACCTTGCTGTCCCCATCCAGCAGCCCCCCATCTCCCCGCCAGCCCCAAAGTGGTTCCTGCAATGCCCGTGCTTGTGTTGCCCTTCCCAGCCCCTGTGATGAAATGCATAAAGATATCTTTGAACTCCCCTAATTTATCAATCCTACTTAATAATGCGTTTTAATGTGGTTAAAGATCTGTGATGCTGCACAGACGGGGGCACGCAGCACGCGGGGGCAGA
>NW_008620249.1:787-6920 GCF_000691845.1 Merops nubicus | reverse complement strand
CCCATCCCACACAACAATCTGTCCCCTCCAACTACATCCCACCAGGCTGACTGCACAGGGCAGGGCTCCTACTAGGAGCATCCCCAAAATGAATCCCAGGGGAAGAGCCCCGAGCGCTGGTGCCCCCGTGAAGCCCATCTCCAGATCTCCTGCCTTGGGCTGCCTTAATTTCATATGTGGAAGTCACTCATGCATTTAAAATTATTAGACAGATAATCACTTCCTTGAAATAATTTCAGCACTCATCTATAATAAAAAAGATTCCTTTCAAAGGACCCTTAGTTAAATGGGCTCCGTGCTACTTTCTGTATCACACAGGTCAATTTGATTCTGCTCCATCCTCTCTATACAGCTAAACAATTGCTTTTCATAAACTGGAGAGCGGAGCGAAAGCAGCCGGTAATATCCATCCAGAGATGGCCTTGAACACTTTTCGCTAATAAAAGCTTGACATCTCAAATTCTACTTCTTTATTCCTCCCTTATCAAAGAGTTGGTCAAGATTGCAGAAAATTAATGTCATATTAATAAATAGTAATAGCCCAGCAGCGAGCGCCAGCAGGAAGATGAGGAAGAGCCCCCGGCCCACGGGTGCAGCCTCCCCTGGCCCGGCCCCGGCGGGTACCACACCTCCCTGCCAAGGATGGGCTGGGGAAGCCGTGCCCCTGGACCACGGGGGTCCCACCGGATCTGGCCACATCCACCCTCTGTGCCCCTGCCAGGGAGAGCTCACCCGGGAGGCAGCCTGGCGGCGTGGAGAGATTTTACCTAAACATGGGTCCCTGCGCTGCTCCAGGATGACTTGAGACCCTTGTTTAGCTCAGAGATGAATTCGGGACCTCCCACAGCTTGAAGATACCTTCCTGTTTCTCTTTCACATTAAAATAAACAAATAAGCATTTCAGCTCCTATTAAAGGCTGAGATCAGGCTTCATAGACTACTGGCATCAGACACAGAGGCCAGAGAAGGGAAGCAACTCAGTTTCTCTGCCACAAAATTAATGGAAACCAGCACACCGGTGGGAACCACGTGTGACACCCTGCACCCCACGGGCTCTGCAGCCCTGTGACACCTGGCCCCTCATGGGCTCTGCAGCCCTGTGACACCTGGCCCCTCATGGGCTCCGCAGCCCTGCCCAGGTGTGCGTGTCCCCCCAGCAGTCCAGCAGCAGGCCAGGCCACTCCCCACTTCCTAGCCCCCCGCCAGCAGGCTGGAGGGACTGACCACGTCTTCTGACAGGCTCTGGTGCTCGGTTTGCTTAGTTAGACTTCAAGCTCCCTGCGGCCTGTTGGGCAAGCACAGAGATGCACAAGTGTGTTTTGCACACACAGGGCCAGGCAGAAAGGTTTTCTTCTACCTGGGCACATTTTCCAGTCTGTGATTTGTCCAAGGAGGGGGAGGTCGCTCTGAGCTGGCAATTTTAAAAGAAGAAAGAAGCCAGCCCTGGCGATGGCCTGTCCGTGGCATGCCTGGACACTCCTGCGGTGCCCTGAGCCAGCACCCACGCTCCAGCCCTCGCCACAGTGCCCTCCCTTGGGGCTGGTGAATAAAAAAGATCAGCACGGCTCCTACCCAGCGATGCAGCAGAAACCTTCTTCAAGAGCTTTCGGAGTTTTTTCTGAAGGCAAGTTCAGCAGCTGGCCCTGCCCTGCCCTCCAGAACCAGCAACTTAACTGGGGTCCCCCCAGCGCATCCCGCTGCGGGGACGACGTCGGCGCGAGACGCTCACGCGCGTGGAGCCTCCCCCTGGGCTTCGCTGGGAGGAGGGAAATAAAAAGGGTCTCCCCCCACGAAGCTGCCTTCAGCGTCTCATTTCTAATAACTTGGCATATTCACTTAATACAGCCCGGCTCCTTCCAAGTCGTTAGTGGCGGCAGGAGACACAGCCTGAACGTTGACCTGGTTTGCTTGCCAAGACAGAGCAAAGAGAAACCTTCACATAATCATTTCCAAACATTAAAATGGCTCCATTGTCATTATAGCCGAGAGATTGAATTCGCCTCATCAAAGCGGCGTATGACAGGTGACTCAATAGGATGGTGCCAAGCGCGGAGGCAAGGAGATTAGCAGGGCACTGATATCATTATTTCCGCCTATCACAGATTCGGCAGGGAGGCAATTGTAATTTCTGGGCTTATTAGTCTGCATTCGCAGGAAAAAACCTAGTGATAAACCTCAGTGTGACAGCCAGGCATTTGTGCAGCAAGTGCTGTCATAGTGACACTTAGAAAATGCCAATGTGGCTACGTTCTCATAATCCCCCCTAATGGAGGTTAAAGCGTGGCACAAAGGCACTCTTATCAATGATCGGGACACTAATAACATTTGCATTTTTAAGTTAAATATAGTAAGTAAAGAGTAAGTCTCCTCTCTGCGGCTTGGGCAATTATCTCTGCACTGGAAGGATGAAGGCAAAGGAGAAATTTCAGCTGGGCCGATCCCTGGCGTGGTGGGCGAGGCTCCTGGGGGTCAGTGCTGTGGGGCACCCCGCAGCTCCCCGCCGCCCCGAGGCGGGACCCAGTGGGCATCCCCTTCCCCCGAGTAGGGGAGGCTTTCTGGGTGCTTCTACAGACTTCTACAAGTGCTTTCGTTGCGGAGGGACAAAACTTCTTGGCTTTTTTGGGTCCTGCACCACAGGCTCGGGTTTTCCACGGCAATTCCCCCAGGCCGTGACCCCAGCGTACGTGCACCACCGCAGGAATTGCTTAAGGAAGAAAAAAACTTACAGGTGGTAAACTGTTACTTTTCCACATTTAAATAAGAGACCAATTAAGAAGACTATGTAATTCAATTCTTGAGTGAGTGCCACTGAATTCAATTTGTTTCAGGTCAATGAATATAATGTGAAGTTATTAACAAAAAGGTCAGGGACTGCATATAAAATATACACACATGACACAGGCAGCAGTAATTAGCACACATTTCACATGTTCTGTTGCTCAGACATATGGTGTAGAAAATCTTAACAGGATTAGATGTTAATAAATGTCCCCCTCTCCCTCCCCCAGCTTCCTGTTTAGATGGGGTTTAGAATACTCCCCCGGTATTCCCGGGATCCGCTGGAGGTCAGGGGCTCGCCCAGCAGCCCTGGTGCCGGGGTCCTCGGCCGAGGGAAGGCACCCGACTCGCCCAGCCCAGGCTCTCTGGGGTCTGTCCTGGCTCCCGTGCCCTCGGAGCCACTGAACAGCACCTCCCAGAGGTGGGGTGTGCGTGGGGGCACCCCAGCCCCATCGATTCCCGCGCCGCCGGTGGGGCCCACACCTGGAGATGTGTGCTGCAGCGGAGGGGAAGGGCAGTGCCCAGGCGCTCCCAGCAGGACACAGGTTACCTGCCTTTACCACCCCCAGATTATTATAGAGATGCTACCTTTAAGCAGTGGCTGAGTTAAAAAAAGTCCACAACTTATAAAAAAAAAGTAAAATCATAGCAATATGAAGCCCTAAATGCCTTTTGTGACTCTAAGCCTAAGTATCGAGTGCCTCAGTCCTCTCCCAGGTGAGGGTGCACTCAATAGGTGAAGAAAATGAGGTCCTGCACAAAACTTGGACCAGCATTCTCGGTCAACCATCACCTGCTCCCTTCCACCCAGCCCTTCCCCTCGGTCCCGTGGCTCCCAGCTCCCCTGGTGGCTTTGCTCACAGCAGATCCCACAGCTCCTGACAGGCCGGGGGTGCACGGGGGTGCTGGAAAAGACCGTTCAGTTTGCCTCAGGAAACAGCCCCGGGGAGCACGCAGCTCCGGGGGGCAGTTCAGTGCTCGGGTTTTAACAGGACATTTTAGAGACCAGGTCTGGTCTCAGACCAATGCAGTGAGATGCTGTCCTAAGCCACGGCACAGAGCGTGCCCAAAGAAAGGCAACAGAGCTGGGGAAGGGTCTGGAGCCCAAGTGTGGGGAGGAGCAGCTGAGGGAGCTGGGGGTGCTGAGCCTGGAGCAAAGGAGGCTCAGGGGAGACCTTCTGGCTCTGCACAGCTCCTGACAGGAGCCTGAAGCCAGGGGGGGTTTGGGCTCTTCTCCCAAGGAACCAGGGACAGGACAAGAGGAAAGGGCCTCAAGTTGCCCAAGGGGAGGCTGAGGTTGGCCCTGAGGAACAATTTCTTCCATTAAAGGGTTGTCCAGGGCTGTGCCAGGCTGCCCAGGGCAGTGGTGGCGTCCCCACCTCTGGAGAGATTGAAAAGCCATGGAGATGTGGTGCTGAGGGACACGGGTTAGTGGTGACCCAGTAGCACTGGGTTAGCAGTGGACTTGATGATCTTAAAGGTCTTTTCCAACCAAAACGATTCTATGGAGCTGAATTTCTCTTTCATCACTCAAGACCAAAATAAATGTTTCCCATTGGCATTGTGTGCAGACTGGGGAATTGATGTGATTGGGCTGGATGCTCCTCTGCTGGAGAAGACATTTCTATGGAACACAGAGAGTAAAGAGCCCTGCTGATGGGTTTTCAGAGGAATGCCCTTGCTCATTACACGCCCCTCCTCTGCCAGCCCTGACCCAGGAGGGGAAGCTGCAGCTCCCAGGGCTGAGTCTCCCCCCGGGAAAGCTGCCGCAGGGCAGGCTCTGGGATGGGGAGATGCTCGGAGCTGGTGGCTCTTCACCACCTTCTGCCTGTCGAGGGACCACACACGTGTCCCTGCAAAAGCCCTTCTAAAATCCTGCTGGGCTGCATCTACGTGAGTGCCTATTAATAGCAAAGCAACCCAACCCCGCAGGCCCTCTGGACCTCACACACCCCTGCACGGGTGTTAAGAGAAGATCTTCCCCAGCCAACAGCATCCCCCCGTGTCAGCCAAACGCCCCCATGGCACACACACAACATACACATGGTATATGTACAGCAAGGCACACAGGTGCCCTCGCTTTTCCCCACTAGATGGATTCCTCCATTTAAGCCAACACTCACCCTACGTCAGTGAAATACTGACTTCTCTACTCAGAGAGACTTCCTGTTTTTTCACTGGCTGCTAGCAGACTAATCCCTGCCTAATTCCAGCGTCGGGTTTGGGAAGCAGGATGTATTTGGGACTGTGGGAACGCCCTTACGTGTGCATCGCTCCAGTGTTCGTGGCACTAGCACAGACAGGTTAACTGATGCCTGGCAGCTTCCCCAGCACTTGCTGTGGGGAGCTAAATCTGATTTATGGAAACGCTCTGGTGTCCATTCAAATCTGCTCAAGATTCTTTACTGGGAAAAGATAATCACGCTAATGAGCCAGATGTGTTTGCTTGCTCTGACATTTTTCTTCGCATCTTCTGTTCAGAATGAAATATGCAACCAATTTCCCAAGTTATACTTTATCTCCAGTGTTGCCTGATGTGTTAAAAGAATTAAGTCATTTGTATATATTGACTAATAATTGTCATTTATTGCTGAACTTGTTAACATAATCCTCCACAGGAGATAGCTGTTTATTTTGTCCGTGTACTGCTGCATTGTTTCGGTGTAACTGATGGCAGAAAGCAACAGGGAATCACACGGGTGAGAGATGGAGAGCTTCAATAATGGCTATGGAAGGTGCCACCATATGGGGACAGGCCCCAATATATATGGGTCTAATATGTAAAGAGCAAACTTTAAAGTGAGATTGGCTCATACAGATTCCAGGGTGAATTAAATTCAAGATGAGTGCATTAATTAACATTGCCATGGCCAGGAGTTGGAGACAGAATCTTATCTCCAGAGCCATCAGCAGAATTCTGGGAGTTTCCTCAGAGGAGAGCCAAGTTAGTGCTTACAGTGTATTTTGCCTTAAATAAATAAAAGGGAAAGGGACATCACTGGATCTGGAACAGCCAGACTTCACTTCTTCAGCTGCCTCAGCACACCACACCCTGCTCCCCACCCTTACAGCTTTCTGCTTCGGGGGCTGCTGCTCCCCGGAGGGAGGTGGAGCTGCACACGGGTCCCCAGAGGAGCAGCTGCCCCCCGGCCCCTCGCCTCGCCACGGCCTCGGGCACGGCCTGAGGTACAGGACACATGGCACAGGATGGGTCATACAGGACACATGGCACAGGACAGGCTGTACAGGACACGTGGTACAGGATGGATGGTACAGGACAGGTCATACAGGACACATGGCACAGGACAGGCCATATAGAACACATGGCACAGGACGGGTGGTACAGGACACATGG
>NW_008620249.1:0-699 GCF_000691845.1 Merops nubicus | reverse complement strand
GAGGGAGGGTACAGGACACATGGTACAGGACACATGGCACAGGACAGGCCATACAGGACACATGGCACAGGACGGGTGGTACAGGACACATGGCACAGGATGGATGGTACAGGACACATGGTACAGGACACATGGCACAGGACAGGCCATACAGGACACATGGCACAGGACGGGTGGTACAGGACGGGTGGTACAGGACAGCCCCTCCACTGGGGCTGCAGAACAGGACCCCTCTCCCGCTCCCGACCCGTGTGGCTCCGCGCCCTCGCGCCAGCCCAGCCGCTCACTGCTGTACCCCACAGCCAGGAGAGCCAAACAGCCAGCAAAGAAAAAGCCATCCTCTCTGAACGAAGAAGTGGTGACCCCACCAAATGACCTGTTTTCTCTCCCCATGACTTTCTAGTTTTAAAAACACCCGAAGAAATTTATTCTAAATTTTTCCGTTTGGCTGGCACGTTGGAAAAGGGCAAACATAGAGAAGGGAAATACCAATGTGAAGCCTTTCTTTTCTTTTTTTCCCCCCTTTTTGTGTTTTCTTTCTCTTTTCTCACTGAAAAGCACGACCAGCTTCCCACCAACACCTGACACGACTCCCAGAGGCCCCTGTGGCTGCGGCGAGCGCAGGATGAGGCCCCGGCCGTCCCAGACACCCCCGTGTCCCGGGCTGGGATGTCGGGTAACGAGCTGGGAACGGCTCTG
>NW_008620248.1:1747-3241 GCF_000691845.1 Merops nubicus | reverse complement strand
GAGCCCCCACCCTGCCCGGGCACTGCCCACCCCTGCCAGGCCCCTGCTCACGTGTTTTTCTCTGAGGACGTCAGTGCCACCAGCTCGTAGATCTGAGGTCCCAGCTCTGATGTGCAGATGATGAAGAGGGCTCGTTTGTCTGGGGGGAGGGGGGAGGAAGGTCAGAGCATGGCCAGGGCTTCGACCCCCCACTGCCCCGTGTCCCTCACCCCACATCCCCACGGCTTGGGGTGGGGTGGGGACTCCACCACTGCCCTGGGCAGCCTGGCACAGCCCTGGGCAACCCTCCAGGGCAAGAAATTGTTCCTCAGGGGCAACTGAAACCTCCCCTGGGGAAACTTGAGGCACTTTCCTCTGTCCCTTGTCCCTTGGGAGCAGAGCCCGACCGCCCCCTGGCTCCAGGCTCCTGTCAGGAGGTGTCAGAGCCAGAAGGTCTCCCCTGAGCCTCCTTTGCTCCAGGCTCAGCACCCCCAGCTCCCTCAGCTGCTCCTCCCCACACTTGCCCTCTAGACCCTTCCCCAGCAGCTCCGTTGCCCCTCTCTGGCCCTGCTCCAGCCGGGGTTTCTCTGGCCCTACCTGTGGCCACGGAGCGGATAAGCACCGAGTTGAGTTTGAGGACGGGGCTGAAGCTCTGCTTGTTGTCTGAAGAGCCCAGGGCCGTCTTGCTGTGGCACTTGAGCACCAGTTTCTCGTCCTGCTTCTGCAGCAGCACCAAGAGGTCCTCGAGGAGCAGCACGTGGAGGTCTGGGGTGGGAAGAGAGGAGACCAGAGAGCGGAGGCTCGGCCTCGGGTGCGCTCACCGGGCGGGTGGGACCTCCCTCCTTGCAGCCGGGAGGGAGGGTGGCAAAGGGGGGCTCAGGAGGTCCCTGGAATGCTGTGAAACACCCGTTTCCTGAGATGTTCTCTCAGTAGAAGGCGAGGAGGGGAAGGTCCCTACCCACAGTCTTGTCCTTGCTGATGCGCCAGCTGAGGGGCCCTTCGTGGATCATGCGCCGGGAGGTGAGGTCCAGGCTCTGCGGGAAGCCCCGGGGCCGTGGTGAGGGTGGGCTGGGGGCCAGGGCAGCCCCTTCCCCTGAGAAAAATCCAACCCTTTGGGCTACCTTGAACTCGGCAGCCAGGGGGTTGCTGGTCCTCTCCAGTGAGGTGGCATCCAGGCGTTTCTGGTAGCCCTCCAGGCGGTGCCGGTTCTCCGCGCGCTTCACGGCCTCGTTCACGTGCCTGAGGATGTCCCTGCACTGGTCCCGGGCTCGGCACAACTTCTCGTGCTCTGAGGTGCCCCCTGAGGTGGCACAGAGGGGACAGAGGGTCAGCAGAACCCTCACACGGGCTTCTCACAGGCTCCCCGGGGAGGTTTTCCCAGCCCAACTCCTTCTCCTGCCTGCTCCCCACCCGCGCCGGGGTTCCGCTCTGCGTGGCCCCACGATAGAGGAGGTGGTGGTGGAGGTGGGAAGAGCCCAGCAGCCCTGGGGACAAGCCCTCGGTGTCCCCCCCGTG
>NW_008620248.1:1390-1728 GCF_000691845.1 Merops nubicus | reverse complement strand
CCCGGTGCCGCCCCCTTACCCTCGGTGTTTTTGATGATGTTCTCCAGCAGGAGAGGGGACTTGGTCAGACGTTGCATTTCGGAGATGATCAAGTCCTTCAGCTGCAGGCGCCGGCACTGGGGGTTGCTTTCTGCTTCCTAGGGTGGAGGGGAGAGGCTGAAAACCCCGGGGAGGTGGGACAGGGGAGGCCAGAGGAGAAGTGGGGTGTGGAATGAACCTGCATGAAGAGCTGGAAGCGGCTCTCCTTGCGCTGCTTGGTTTTGATCAGCTCCAGGGCGATGGATTGGTACGAGCAGAAGTCGGCGGCGACCTGCTGGGTTTCCTCTTTGGCCAGGCCG
>NW_008620248.1:1028-1274 GCF_000691845.1 Merops nubicus | reverse complement strand
AGACACCGACCCTACCACGCACGAGGACAAGAAGCTGGGGGGGCTCTGCCAGTCCCACCCCCCCTTACCCGAGACAACATCAGATCCCCAATTTCTTTGATGATTGGTCCTTCTTCCCGGAGCTTCTTCATGGATTCGGAGAGAGAATCTGAAGGAGGATGTGACAGACAGACAGGACTGAGGGGACTGGTGAGCACCCGCCCAGCTGCCCCCTCCCAGGGACCCTGGGGGGCTGTGACCTGGGTC
>NW_008620248.1:0-605 GCF_000691845.1 Merops nubicus | reverse complement strand
CAGCTTGCCAGAGAGGCTGTAGAGTCTCCAAACTGGAGAGATCCCAAACTGGGCTGGGCACCCCCCTGGGCACCCTGCTGGGGGTGAGCTGCTGGAGCAGGGGGGGTGGGATGAGCTGATCCCCAGAGGTCCCTTCTGACCCCTCCACGCTGGGATTCTGGGATTCCTGGAAGGGTTCTGCACCAAGGCTTGGTACAGACTGGGCATCCCTGATGTGGGCACTGGCAAAGCTTGGATAAACCAGGCTCTGGCTCACTCCCAGGAGAGGACCAGAAGAGATGCTCAGCCAGTGAGATGCCACCAGCAGGGCTGGTCTGAGCGGCCGGTGACCATGCAGGAGCCTCGGGCAAGCGTGGGGCACCCTCTGCTCCCACGGGCAGGGTGATGAGCAGGGGATCCGAGGGGGCAAGAGGCTCACTGTGGATTTCAATCAGGTCGGGGAGGTTGGGGAAGAGGAGTGCCAGCTCTTCCCGGGACAGCAGGTTCTCCTTCTTCAGCCGCTGGTAGAAGAGGAGGTCGAGCACTCGCAGGATGCGGAGGTGAGACCCCTCGGTGGCAAAGAGCTCTGTGGGAAAGGCACGGGGGTGGAGAAGTGCTCAGGGGGA
>NW_008620247.1:305-4760 GCF_000691845.1 Merops nubicus | reverse complement strand
GCTCCGAGCGCAGGGCCCTGGCCTTGGGGAGCCGCGTCCCTCGGGCGAGAGTGTGGTGTGACCAGCCCCTGTGCCACTGAGCCGTCCTTCCTCCTCTTTCTCCGCAGGCTGCCTCTGCACCGTCGGCGTCCTGACCTACGGACTGATCAGCTTCCAGAGAGGCAACATCCGTCGCTCTCAGCTGATGATGCGGGCACGTATCGTGGCCCAGGGCTTCACCTTCGCGGCCCTCCTGGGAGGCATGGTGGTCACAGCCATGAAATCTAGAAAGTGAAATCAGGCAAGAGAGGAGCTGCAGCCACAGGCACGTGCCTACGGGCTACAGCCCCGCTGGCAGGGTGGGTTCTGGCTGCAGGCAGAGTTTCTGAGAGACAGCTGTGATGTCTTGGCAGAGCCAGCATGAGAGAGGCTTTCTGTTCCAGAGCACTGCAAACGCAGCTAATAGACCTGTCATTAACCTGAAATTTGGCCCGTGACGTTTTTTGATTCCCTGAGAGCTTATCCTCTGGCAACACTGGAAGCTGCATCTCACTAAGGCTCTCCACACCCATCTGACCTCCGGTCCCTGCCTGGTGCTGTCATAGCCTGTTAAAACTGTGTCCTGCAGGTCATGGTCTGCACTGAGGTGTGGCTTTAGTCAGGCGGTGCACCAGCCTCTGAGAAATGAGCTGTCTGGGTGGGGAGGAACAGTTCTGTTCATGGCTCAGTCCTGGCAGGACAGAGTTCCTAAGCAGCGGGTGCGTTCTCTGGGGGGAGATGTGATCTGTTTGGTTGCAGCTGATGAGCAATAAAGTGAATTGCAGCAAGATTCTGACTGATACTGGAATGCAGAGCATGGAGAAGCCAGACAAGTAAACAGTTCAGGAAGGAAAGGGAACAGACGCAGCTGCCTCGAGGCTGTGGTAGTGGAAGCAGGACACAAGAGGTCTAACTCCATGCGAAAACAAGTCGGGAACTTGCATTTCCAGAGCGGGCCCTGGCCGCATGCTCTGGGACAGCTGCTGCTCCAGGTGCTGTTGCCGAGTGTGGGTTGCTGTGCAGCTCCCCCTTTGCTCGAGCTGGGCACTGTTCACGAGGGAGCTGCCGAGCTCCGGGTTCTCCTGCACACACCCAGGTGCGTGTGCTGCAGCAGAAAGACGACAGTGCCCTGTAGGACTGGAGATGTCGGTTTATTGTAGCAGGTAATTTGAACAGTCACAGATACCAAAGCCAAGGGGGTGTGGAAGAGTTGTGGTCACAGCTCCCCAGGGGCTGGCCGTCCCTGCCTGACCTGGGGGACACAGGGGCCTGGCTGCCTGTGGGTCTGGAGGGATGGGGCACAGGGGTTCCCTGTCCCTGGGAGGAGCCAGAAGCGCCTCCTGCTGCTCTGCAATGGAAGGCAGGGGCGGGCAGGCGAGCCCCGAGGTGTCCCCCATTGGTGCCCATCCCGTGCCGCAGCAGAGCTGCCCAGGCATGCTGGAGCACAGGGGGGCAAAGCAGGAGCCGTAAGCCCTACAGAGAAGGGGGCACAACCCCGGTGCCCAACACCGAGTGATTCCCTATGCTCACTTCCCTTCCCAGCCCCCTGCCGAGCCTGTGCCCAGAGCCAGCACTGCTCCATCACCCCACAAGGCTGCAGCAGCAGGCCGGTGACCTTTCTGTCTCACAGAGCCATCACTGCAGGGCAGGACAGCGCTGCATCCTCGCCTTTTGGCTGAGCAGGGCTCTGTGGTGAGGCTCAAATAAATGTTTTGTTGCTTCTGCTCTACGTCCCTCTGGCCCACTGCTGCGGCCCCTTCCTAAGCCCCCCGTGGGCTGTAGCCAGGGCACAAACTCCAGGGTGCCCTGCAGCAGGATGTGTGCAGGCCCATCCCTCTCCGGCTAGCTAGCTGGGAGCAGGATTGCAGGGCTGGGCCTGCCAGGCAGAGCAGAGAAAGCCAGAGCTGGGGCTCGGAAGCATGTGGGGGAGTGGGACTGAGACTGAGATGTCCCGCCAGGCTGCTCTAGGGGTACAAATTCAGCAGGGGACAGAGAGAAGCCACAAAGCAGCTGCAGACAGATGGGCGGTTTGTTCTTCAGGGACAGCACGAGCCCCAGCACCAGAACTCTAACCAGCCCTGCTCTGAGCCCCTGGGTTAGGGAGCTGGGGGCTCTACCTGCCCTGGAGCAGCTGCACCTTCCTACCTCCCTCCCTGCAACCACACAGCCTCCATCTGAGCAGAGCCAAGCCAAGGGCTCCCAAAGCCTGACACATCAAATTCCCAACTGCTGGTGGTCTCAGGGAGGGGGACAGAAAGCAACCTGCACACTCACCCCATGGCTTCTTTTCAGCACCTTGAACCACTGTGCCGCCTGGCACCAGCAGCCCTGCAGGACAGTCAGGACATGGACACTGCCAACTGCTGCTCAGAGCCTCACCAGCTTTTTGGGGTGTGCAGCCAGGCTGAGGAAGAGTTCTGCTGGGCGTGGGGCAACTGCTGGCAGTCCTGGCCCAGCCTGGGTGCCTGCACTCATGTTCCCCAGGCCCTGCTAGCTGCAGCTGTGCTCCCTGCAGGACCTTGGGGTGTGGAGGTGAGTCAGGGCTGTTCCTCCAGCCACACATACCCATGCCAGCTCCGCTCCAAGCCCTGCAGGAGAGACAGCCGGGATCCCACTAGGGTCACAGGCCTGGCACTGCCGTGCTCACAGCTGCCCAGCACCAGGAAAGCCACAGGCAGGTTCACTCCCAGCGTAGGGGTGAGGTGGGGAACCCCCTCTCGCTCAGCCAGGCTCCCGGGCACCACTTCCCACAGAAGCTCCCACACTAACTTGGCTTCACCACCCAGTGCAGCTTCCCAGGGAAACGCCACAGTAATAAATAAGTGTAAAAAGAGACCGATGCACCTTTTAAGCAAAGGAAAACCATGGGGAGAGTTACAGCCGGCGACTTGCAACCGCGGTGCACAGGAGGGCGTGGGGACAGGCGGGGTGAGGCCCCTCCCGGGTGGAGGCCCCCCCGGGCCCAGCCCCAGAGCCTTGCCCGCGGCTCCCGGCAGGGCCAGGCGCCTAGCGGGACAGGGGCGCCTGTTTGAGGGAGATGAGCACCGAGCGCATCCGCGAGACATCCTTGCTCTGCTTGCTGCTCTTAGGGTTGAAATCGCAGAGCTGGGCCACCTTCTCCCACTCGGATCCCGAGGTGTCCTCCTTGGACTCTTTCAGGAATGCTTCCTCCGAGGCCCTGCGGAGACATTGAGGGTTGTCACTGGCAGAACCCTTTCCAAGGAGATCGTCCCCTCTGTCTGGGAACCCCTCGTGTCCCCACCTCCTGTCCCCTCGCTCCAGCCGATGAGCTTGGTGTCCTCTGGGATCCAGAGACGCTCAATGCTCAAGGCTGCTGTTGGCTATGCTCACTCGACATCATTCAGCCAGAGGCACTGGGGTGTCTGAGCACTCCCAAGAATTCTCCATCCCAGAGCCATCCCCCAAAAGGCACAAGACCCCACAGCTCTGCCTCTTCAACCAGCCCCCACGGGGACATTTCCAGGAGCTCCCAATTCTCCACAATTTGGAGATGCTCAGCTGCACCATCCTCCCTCTGGGACCTCACCAGCGCCCTGTACCTCCCAGCACCCCCCTCCCCTTGGCCGGGCGACCGTTCTGTGGCCGGACCCCCAGCGGCTGCGGGGCAGGATAGGTCTGTAAGAGGCACGTACACGTAGCCAATCACATCGGCGTCCGGCTGCTGGTAAAAGGCTTTGTCAGCGATCCTAGCCCCCGAGGCACAGACAGAGAGAGAGCGCGGAGCGGACAGGCAGGCAGAGGGTTAGAAAGAGAGACAGAGAGGGGGTTAGCGTCCTCCCGCAGAGCTCGCCCACTCGCCACCACGGACACGGCACCACCACAGCCTGCTGTGGCTGGGAGGCTGCAGACAGCGCCCCGACCCTGCCCCGACCGGGGGCCGGAGGCACCGAGATCCCAGGGAGATCCCAGCGTGGTCCCAGCCAGGGCAGCTCTGCGCAGCCACCAGAGCCGCTGGAAGCCCTGGGGCCTCTGCCCTTGCCTGGCAAAGCTCAATCCCTGGAGGCCTGGGCCCCACTGTGGGGAAAGAGACCCCCAGACATCCCAGGAAAGCAGACGTGGCTTCACAGCAGCTCCCATTGCAGCCCTCATGGTCACATTGACCCCGACATACCTATTGTTTGCACGGTTCTTCTCCATCTGCTCATTCTGACGCAGGTTCCACTCCTCCAGGTCCTTCTTGGCCTTCTCTCGCCACTCCTGCTCAGTCACCTTCGATGCCGCATCTAAGCAGGAGCGAGACAGAGCCCATCAGCCAGACTGGCACCCACTGGGCCCACTGAGAACGGGGCCGTCTGAGCAGCCCCTCAGCAGGCAGGAGAGCTGCCACCCCCAGGCCTGTCCCCATGAATACTGTCCGAAAGGCATGACTGCCCTAAGAGGGCACAAGATGCCTCTCTGGGAGGCAGCAGAGTCGCT
>NW_008620247.1:0-261 GCF_000691845.1 Merops nubicus | reverse complement strand
CCAGGAGCCACCATGACCCACGCCTCCCACACACAGCCTTGGGCCTCACCCAGCTCCTCCAGGCGCTTCTTCTGCTCCTCCCTCCACTTGCGGATGCTCTCCGGTTCCTGGGTCAGCCGGTCAGCCTTGGCTATAGCTGCATAGGCATCCGTGGGGCCGTTGGACTCCTGCAGGACAGGAGCACCTCACCATCAGCTCCAGCTCTTCCCAGGGCCCGGCCACCTCGGAGGGCTGGCAGCACGGCAGGACTCCACACTCCCC
>NW_008620246.1:0-20601 GCF_000691845.1 Merops nubicus | reverse complement strand
ATATATATAATATTATTTTATAATGTTCTTAGGAAAAAAGTCTGACACTGCTATAATATAGAAGTAGACTACATTTCTTTCAGTCTGAGAAACTGGAAATTTTGGGGCACTGTAGAAAGAACTCTAAATGAGGAAAATTGAAGAGTTTTTTATTCAAAATTACAGATGTTTTCATAATTTTGTGTTTCTGATAACATTTTTTAAAATTAGCTACTTGGATTTTTAATCAGTTTTTATATAGTTCTGTTTAGATAGTTCTAGGGAAACAAAATCAGGACTTTTCACATGTGTTAGTTAGAGGGTCTGTTTGCCTGTGAATAAATGGGATTCATCTAATAATTAGTGTGCTTTGGAGGATGCTTGGAGTCACCATACACTTGATTTAAGAAAATTGTGTGTGACAGTGAAAGGCAGAGTGCCAGCAGTTCTTTGAGCCTGAATCCTCTTTGCTGCCTCTCTCTGCTCTGGGCAGATAAAGGCCCCTGTCTCCAGACCACCCCAGCTCCCAGTTCTGCTGGCACTGGGAATACCACTGGATGGCAGCATTTTCCCGTGCAACTCCACAGAGAGACAGGCGAGCTCATTAAGGGGAAAAACGGTTAAAAAAAACCCCAACAAACCAAAGGTGAACGGGAAAGGAAGAAGAGACCATGTTGGAGGTTGCCACTTTGAAGACCAGCATGCATCGTTACTTCAGTGTAACTTATGCAAATCTCTTTTGCAGTATTTGCCTCTTTTCTTTTGATTCCCTTTCAGATGGAATATGTAAATTGAAATGAGGAAATCAAAGGCAAGGTCTTACTTTATTTTTTTTTTTCAGTGCTTTTCTAATTGGGGGATCTATTCTAGAGTTGGGAGCTGGCTCATGTCTCTGAGAGAGGAGCAGTGTTCATGGGTTTTCTCCATTCTTTCTTTACCATTATAGCCAATACATTTTTTGGCTTATGCTTCGAAAAGCAAGTTAAATTGCTTGCCTTGTGGTTTGCCCAGGCACTTTAACACAAGCAAGTTAGTTCATTTCCATCAGCTACTGGGTTTACCTTGTGAATGATGTGACACCTTCTCTCCCACTCTTGGCATATACAGAGGGCACCAGAGTCACCTTCTTTCTCTCTCTGCCCTTTGGGAAACAAGCACCTGCAACATGTCCTGCTTCCAGCATCCCCTCAGATATATTGCAGGCAATTACTCAAGATGACTTAAACCCCTGAGTTAGGGTCCCTTGGAGGTGATCCATGGCAGCAGTTCCTCCACGTTCAGTTCCTGGTTTGCCTCCCAAGGCTGACACAGCTGCTTTTGCCCAGCCATGTCTAGCTTTTCTGTAAGCTCCTCATCAGGTTGTGAACTGGAAAATGGCATACAAAGTAAAGGAGAGCTCAGGCTACTAATCTTAACAAATGACTGGGAAATTAAGTTGTCATAAACTCTGCAGTGTGATATTCCATTGAAGATTTTTAGAGAGAAATATGTATTACCTACTGTTGTCAGTTAGTGATTTGAACTGATTAGATAGGGGGATGTGTGTGTGTGTGTATATACATATATATAAGTAGGTATGTATAACTAAAAATCAACTAATTGTGTAAGCTGACCCAGACAATGGGAAATTAAGTAGCTCCAGAAGCAGATGGCAAAGTCTTGTGCTTTGGAAGTATACTTTTTTTTATTATTGTTACTATTATTTATTATTTTCTCTGTGCTTTTGGAAGTATACTTTTTTTTATTATTGTTACTATTATTTATTATTTTCTCTGCATCTTGTTGCTGGGAAGATGCAATTTGGTCTAGTACATCAGGGGGAAAAAAGGAAACATTCAGTCATATCAGCTCTGCTGGCCATGATATGAGGTGGAAATGGCTGTGGCTAATCAGAGGTAAGTATTTCAGAATATGTGACCTTCTCTAGCTTAGATACAAGCAAACCTGGAGAGCTAGAGATCATGGTCTATTTCAGTATTACAGAAAAAAGCTTATCCTGTATTAAAACTTGTTGTTTTGCTTTTGTCTTGTTTTACGTGCCCTCACCATGGCCTTCCTATGCTTGAAAATACTTGGTGTCAGACAATGAGGTTTCATTTGGGAAAGGATTGTGGTTTAGACTATTGGCACCATTTAGAATTGGAAGGTCAGAGAGGGGAGATAAATTGTGCTTCCTTGCAATAATTTTCATTTGATTTTGTTAATTTTGCTGTGCTCCTGTAAGTTAGTTTTGCCTAACCAATCTCTGATACCACAAGTGTAGACAACTGATGGGTGCCTGCCAAGCATTCACTCCTTCATCTCAGAAATGCTCTGTTTCTTCATCAGGGATACATACCCTAATTTTAAAGAAAGCTCTGCACATATTGCTGGTTTCCAGGTTACGCTTTTCTCTCTGGTGTGGAGAGTGTTACTTAGCATTACTGCTGATCATTCAAGACTGTCAACTTACATTCTCAAGCTCCTTCTATTTTCTCTTTTCAACCTTTGACATGCATTTGGTTTCATTTCTTTTCTCTTCTTCCTTGCCTTCTCTCCAAAGATATGCATGTTGAACTGGCCAGAAGTTGTTCTGCTCCTGACCTGAGCTGGGCAGCTATTGAATCATAAATACCAGAGAGAGACTGTGCTGCAAATCCCCTCAACAGTGTGCCTCTTACTTGATCATTAGGATGGAAAGAGAAATGAGTAACACAATGGTAGTGGTACCAGCTTTGAAAGGAAGGAGACTGCAATGCATTTCAGGCCTTTTTTAAAGTAAAAAACAGCCCAGGATTTTTTTTTTTTTTTTTTTTGGGAGGGGGGAAGGGTATTGGTTAGTTTGGTTTCATTTTTATTTTTTTAACAGAAATGTCAGTTGCTAAAAGGGAAGCCTTTGAATGATAGGTCCATGGTGGCACTCAGCAACAACACAGACCTGGGTGACAATGTTGGTGGCCCTCAGTTCCTTAAGCTCTGCTGGCCACATAAATGCCATGTGTGAGGGTGCAGCACTTCACTTGCCTTCAAGAGACCAAGCAGCTGATTTCTGAGGAAAGCAAAGGGAAGCTGACAAATCTCAGGCATTAAGGCAGCTTAACGTGTCCTGGGCTATGGTGCCCTTAGAGCATGGTGGACTGCTGGAAGGAAAATTAATGATGTTTTGGCTGGACCATTTATAGAAGTGTGCTTTGTAGTGAAAATAAAACACTGAAGTGGCTGTAAGAAATGTAAAACTGTGGAGTTAAAAATATCTGCTATTGTCTGTGTAGTGAAAAGCTAGTCTGTGAGTAGAAAAGATACTGATACACTCTTGTCTTAAATATCTGTTGATATTTAGTGATAAGAATGAAGAACTAGTATAGTGGACATCTTAAATGAAAAATAAATTGTGCTTTCCACTCCATGATGTAGGCCAGGTAACTAGCACATACTTCTTCACCTGACTGCTCACTGTTGGATAGGATTAGAATTGTCTAATCTGATCTCATATTCATAGTCTGTGACTAGTGGATTTGCCTTTGATTATGTACAGGGCTTTGGAGCAGGGCAAAACTGGGTCTGTGCCTAGGGTGAGTGGCAGGTACTGAGCAGCCTCAGAGCATGCTGACTGGTTGGTGCCTCAGTGGTTTTGGGTTTATGGAACTGGGCACTGTATAATTGTGACCCTGGTTTATTAGCCAGATAATCACGCACGTGATGATGTCCCCTGTTATAAGGCAGTGTGGGGTAGCTCCCTTGTTTTATCCAAATTAATTATCAGCCAAGGGATGGGCGTGATGGTATTTAGGCAGAGACTGGTCAAGTACTTGCATTTGTTGTATTCATGCCTATTCTCTTTGTGTTTTGTTTTTCTCGGTTGTGTGCAAGATAGAAGCAAAAGCAGCAACTATTCTTAAACAGTAGAAAAATATAAACCAGAAACTTACCTGATATCACCATACTTACACTGCTTACTTTTTTTTTTCCTGCTTTTTATGTATATATGCTTGTCTACATCTAAACACACACTTCTAAAGGTTTCTAGGGTAGATATTCTGATCATGAGCATATCTCCCCTCTTGTTTTAATAGGCAGTTATCTAGCAAACATCCTAACTCACAGCCATTGCAACTAGGTTTAACATAATTTTTAGCAGAATAATGGCAAGAAATATAAAGCCTGAACACGAAGGCAATGTCAAAGAATTTACAATTTGTTTCCCCTCATCTCTAGTGTGCTTTTTTTTTTTAAATAAAACTAACAACAAAAGACCCCCCAAAAAACCCCAACCAACAACAAATAACCCAAAGCAAACAAACCAAAAAAAAACCCTGTTGATTTTTATGAGGCCTGACTCATGATTTTGACCAAGCAAAGTAAATGACACTGGAGTAGCGAGGAGCTTTTGTCATAGCACGCGAGTCCCTGTGGTCCAGGTATCCTTGTCTGCCAAGGACACTGCTCTCCCCTTGCAACCACCTTGAGCTCCATTCTGGAGCCTGTCAGCTCCCAGAAGCACTCACAATGTGCAGCAGAGGTGATGCTACAAAAGCAATGCCTTGTATTCCTGCTCTTATTGCTAGATGGTGCCCTTTGCGTCTAGCACATGCTTTTCTAGCCTTCTTGGAAGTGTAAATTTGGTCAAAAAAATATAGGGACTGAGGCGACCACTGACCTATACACTTCTGCACAAAGGTAGAGAGGTTTGTGCAGTTCCTTTGTTGCACAGCTGTAGTCCTTGCCTGAAAGTAAATCAATAAGTGCACAGATGTAGTAGCAGGCACAAATTCTGTGACTTACCACCTTTGTTTGCAGCCTTGGCAAAAACCTGTAATGGCCAATTTTCCTAACTCCAGTGGCCTCCCTCTTTTGCTCACCTTGTGAGAAGTGAAAAGAAAGGGGTTGGAGCTTGCTGAGAAAGGTTTGTTAGTAGGGAATGTGCCTGTGGCCAGTGTCTGGGGAGCAGCTACAAATGTAGGCTACTCCTCCTGTGTTCTCTGTGCAGACGTGCAGCAGCCAGCCACTGTGCAGCTCCTCAGAAGCTGTCCTAGAGGTAACACTATATGACAAAATATCTTCTAGCCTCACTTAGACTCTAAACCTGCAATAGCTGTCAGTGACTAGTGAGAGATAAATTGCATGTTTTTCCAGTGCTGTCCTTTATAACAATGATGTCTTAACAGTGGGAGGAAAGGAGGTGGTTAAAAGTAGGTTTACTCCCAAAGGGATGGTTCATTTCCTCTAACTACTGTGCTTGCTAGTGGCTTTGCTCTTTTTCCCTCAGCCTGCCTCTCTCTTCTCCTCTCATTCCCTCACCCCTTCTCTCAAGTTACCTTTGCAGCCATGGCCTCCTCATGGCAAGGAGTGATGGTTTGTTGGAATCTGCACGCCTTACATGAGTGTGGCCCATATTCTTATAAATTTTATTGCAAAGCACCACAGTATATAATTTCATTAAACTGCACATCATGCTTATTTGCTGTTATTCCCCAGACCTCTATATGCAGTTTTATCAGTCTCAAACGGCAATGAAATAAAAAAATAAAATACATTGGAATAATGTCTAAATACATGCAGAGGGGTCAAGGGACCCTATATGCTGACTACAACAACAAATTTATCATCTCATTTATGTGTGGGTAGGGGAAGGGAGAAAGTTCTTTGCTGTATTTTAATTAACTGTGTTTCACTGCATAGTAGTAAAGATAATAACCATAACATTAGTGCAACTGCTAAGCTATCAAATGCTTGTCACAGCCTAATATTCTCCAACAATATAGCTCCACAATGGAAACATGCACAACAAAAGACCAGCTTGTTCTATTAATTTACTAGGGCTCTGTGTTTTTGGAAGGCCAGGATGTATTTCTAGGAGACTGATTAAAATAGAAAAAACGTATACATGTTAGAGAATAATATTTCTGCTGGTGTGGGATTCATTTAACAAAAGTGTTCCTTCAGGAAAATAGAACCAAGATGCTAATGTTATACCTCATTTATTGCCAGCATATTCAGTGACATTTCATAATGTACATCTGTCAGACAGAGATATAAACGAATGAGGTGAACCATGCAATTTACCCTCAGGAAGTTCCATTAGAGCCCCCAAAGTATAATATTTATGAGGTCAGAATCAATTAATCAGATAGCTGTATTTGCTTTTCAGCTCAGCATGCTCTTCTGCACCAAGCTGTTGCATTGAGAAAGTCTTTCCTGTTCGGTAAGAGGAGTCAGTTTATATGTACTGCATGTAGGCTGTTGTGTAAATCGTTTTCCTCACACAGCTTATACTCAATACAAATACAAACTGTAAGTTAAGGGAATGCAAAATAAATCCCTATCAACTACATATCAGAATAGGAGACTTGTGTATCTCCTACTCTCGCTGCTGCAGCCTAGCCCCATGCAAATCTGCTGAAAATGAAGGAGCAACCTGGGAGGAAATGGTGCACCTCAACCAGAAATAATTCCAGTAAACAGAAGGTCTTGTGGGGGAATGAAGAAAGAAAATAATTAACTTTAAAAAGTTGTAAAACTGCTGATTTAATCAAAGAAACTTTACTTTATGAAGAAAACCTACAGTACATTTGAAGACGTTACCAAAATTGCTTTCCTTTGCAACTATTTTCTGAATGCCTCTTACTTGAATTCCCCTTCTTGCTTTGATGGACTGGCTGTTCACATGTGTAAGAATGTGTGTGGTATTATTATTTTTGTTGTAAATTGTGCGGTCGTTACCTGGGTTATTTTCAGATGTCTTCCAAAGAGCTCCAGACACCCTGACACCAGTGTGGGAGCAGGCTCTTGACTCTGCCAGGCAGCTAGGTTGTTCCAGGGCTGAGCTCCTGGGAGGTGCAGGCCCACTGTGGTCCAGCTGAAGCAACGTAGATGGGTCATTCTGACTTCTGCAGTGCACTTGCTGCTGTGCTGCCTGCCAGGCATCAGTCTGGTCAGTGCCCAAGGTGTGCACTTTCTGTTTCAAAGAAATGACGTCTTTCTTGTGAAGAGGTTTTAAAAAACTTAACCATACTATAGATCTGGAGAGGTTTCACTCTGCATATGAAATGGATATTGATCATGTTGTGATTTTCTTTTTTGTAGATAACAGATGCAAAAGATAAATTTTGCTTGTAAAAAACTGTGTCAATATGTTTGCACTGTCATAACTGATGCCAAGATGTGATCCGGCATTTCTTAGTTTCTTTGAAAAGGAGTTTATTTAAGATGGTTCAAAATTACCTATTACGTAAGAAAATAACTTTTCTCTTCCTAGTGTATTTCTTGAGGATGAAAGCAAAACCAGAAAAAGCGTACTGAAATCACTGATAGAAGTATTCCTAGCAAAAGGTTCCAGAACAATGCTTTGTCTTCCCAGTCTTTGGGTAAAATCCATAACAACGAATGTAGTTTGTATGCAAAGCTTCCCATTTTGTTGTGGGGGGTTGAATATCTTCATATTTAGTCTTTTGCTCTTAAAGAATGGGGATGGTAAGATATAGCTGGGGTCTTTTTTTTTTTTTTCATCTAAAACTATTGTCAGAAAATCCCGATACATCCCCAAACCTGTGACAGCCCAGGATGGGAGTTCTGGGCAAGAGAGGAAGGGAGGGTTGAGGTGCTCATGTACCACATAGCCCTTTGTTTGTAAGTGCTTGCTTCAGAAATGAAAAGCAATGCTCAACACTCATCAGAAAGCCAGGAGAAGCCTCACATTGGAAGAGGAGCTTATGTTTGGACCTTTTGTACCTAGGGTAAATGAGTTCAGCTCACCAGATACTTGCTGGTGATAGTTGAATGGAGAGAAGGAGGGGAGGTGTGGAGTTCAACAGTTTCAGTAGCTGCGTGTGACAGAGAGCTATCAGGAGTAGAAGAGATCACTGGTCTAATTTATCAGGAATATAGAAGAGCAAGTTCGAGTATTTGTTTTATAGAAGTCAATTCCAGTGGTTTGAATACTGTCGCTTCCATTCCAAATGAGCATCCCAACAATCCCTTGGGGAGCTTTTTCTTTCTTTTTGGGCTCCTGTGCATCAGAATGAAACAAATGACAAAACCCTGAAGCAGAAATCTGCCTGCCTGGGTGGCAGCTAAAAACAGAGCTAGGTGCTAAAGCATTCTCCACAGTGGCAGACGTGAGTCTCCTTGTCAAGCAGCAAGCTTATCAGCAAATGCAGTATTTTTTTTAAGCATGATGTGTGCAGAGTGTGATTTGTGTATATTTATTCTCAGTACCTAGCTGTATCAAGATACGGTGAACATCAGTGCGTTTCTGGCTGCATGCTTGGACTTTCTTTGGGCTGGTGAACATTATTGATGGGGTATTGTTGACCAGTTAGAACTGGTATTTTTTTTTCTTCTGTGTGATTTTGATACAGAAGCCTTGTAAACAGAGGGCAAAGACTTCTGGAAGAAAAATGAATACCCTTGTTTGCATATGAATGAGGTATTTGTATGGGCTCTTATTCCCAGCATTTATGCAAATGCAGACTCATACATGTGAATGGGTGTGGAAAAGGGAACAAAAAGAACAAAATCGAACTGAGAGGCTGGATTCATGAAAATGTTTATTTTCCACTATTTGTCCTGCCTCCTTCATCTCTTCTGGTGGACAAGGGTTTAAAAATTGCCCACACTAAGTGTGAGAGTGTTTTTAGTATAAAGATTTCTGATGTGACCAGAAAGCAGAAGGGAAGAAGAAAGAATAGCTCCTGTCTGTGGAGGAAATACCATGTAATTGTTTCTACTCAATATTCCAAGTTTTTCTGCATCATCTACCATTGTAAGGCAATTTGGAGGACCAAAACCATCAATGAGTGTACAAGATGAGAGAGTAATTGTTTCCTTGTTGGGAGTATTATTGTATGCTACTCTATGCTAGTAGATAAGGCAGTTTGCTTTGCCCTCTTTTCCTCAGTGTGGCATAGTAATTACATTTCTTATCTGTACAGGTGAACTCTCCTTCTGCAACCAGCCAGGACTATCTCATCATCCTACCCATTGACACGGTCCCTGTCACATACTGCCTTGCACTGTGTAGCTGGGCACTGCCTGGGATATTGCTGGCTGGCTGGGATTTGGTTGTGCCAGGGAGCAATAGGCTTGATCACTGTTTTTTACAGGTAACTGTTCTTGAAGTGGAGCAAGAGCAATAGAACTAGCAAAGGAATAAGTGAAGCTACAAATGACTACATCTGATATTTGCACAATGCCTTATGGAAAGACCTGAAGCAAGTGAGGTAAGGTGTTGCTTCTTAATTTAGTACAGATCCTTCATCTCTCATAAGACCACTACTTGGAGGCCTCTTAGATTAATTTATGCATTCCCCCATAGGTTTTATGCACATTTATTATGGAAACACTTAGTTTTTATTATCTAGGCCTGCATTTTAGGGTTCTACTTTTAAAATTTTGTCTAAGTTTTCATGTTAGTATGTGCAGCAGTTAACTACTCAGATACCACCATGACATTCCATGCAGTAAATTAAGGTAATGCTTCCTCTGTTTAGATCTATTTGCCTTTATCATATCAAGATCACCAGTTCACAGTTGATATGTCCTGTGACTGGAGATCAGATGTCCATTATTCGTGTATGTCATGACCCCTTTTAATACTTAGATTTACTAGTTAGCTTCTTGTACTACAGCAAAAGCTATAACACAATCACCTTCTCAGATGTCCCCCAGAATCCACCTTACATTCTGCAATTAGTTTTTGGTGGCTCCTGCAGAGCCTCTCAAGCTGTATCTTAAACTAATATTTGGCTTATAAATGACAAAGAGGAGAGGCAAAAATTAAACCTCTGTAGAGGAGGAGGAAGACAGGCAAACCTGGTCATGACACATTCTTTAAACAAGACCACAGAAAAGTTAAATGACTGTATTTTGCTTGACTGAGAAGATTTATGACCTTTTGTTTAGAAGGAAATCTTACCAAGACCTTGAAATTTAGGTAAGAACAGTGTTCCTGATCGTTTTTCACCCTGAACAAGGAGAACAGTGCTAGAAAGTTTGTGAAGGTAAGAAACAAAAGAAAGAAGAAACAAAGTTATTGCAAATGAACATATTTTTGGCCATCTGGGATAGAGAATGGTATCACAGAAAAGGAGGATCTAAAGCCTGAAATCAAATAATACATGACAGCAAGCTGAAAAGAGGAGTCAGGGAGTTGTTAAGAACAATCAAGCAAACCCAGGGAAACTAGTTGCTACATGCAGAGAAGGATGCCAAACAAAAAAAGATATTACTCAAAGGTTCTTTCAAATGAGAGCAACAAACCTCCCTGTCTACCTCTAAGGCAGTGTATAGTGAGAGCTAGAGAGAATAGGGAAAATACTATGAATAAAGAAAGCAAGGTAAAATCTAGAAAGGTCTACAGATAATTTTGTGGGGAAGATAACACACAGAGGTTTGAGGAATCTCAGCATTTAAAATAAATTATGTGAACATGAGTTGTGTCCAGTCTTTCCAAAGGTGGGAATGAAGGCCCTGGTGTGCAGTGGCTAGTGCAGGGGAGCCTGGTTCATGGCTCAGTCTGGTGTAATGTGAACAAGACATACAAATCACAGACAAGACAGACTGGACCTGCTTCAGGCACTCAGCTAGCTCCTCCCTCATTAACCAGTTCATAAAACTCACCAGTGAAGGAGATTCCACATTAGACAGGAATTTGTAGTCAAGTCCTGGATGATCTGCTGTCTTTACTCTTTACCTTCCCATCTTTTGGCACACCTGCTAGTTTTTCCTTGGTATTTCTTGTGGACATTGTTGTTTTTTCTCAATCTCTTGCAGGGCTGTTGGATCTGTAGAGGATAAGAAGGAAACCTGGTGTACATGTTTTATGCAGTGTGAAGGGCTCAATGCACTTTAGTCGTCAAGATCATAGAACATTTTTTTAAGCAGAAAGCACAAAAGAAAGAGACAAAGTAACCCCACACTTACATTTAATTTCCTTGAAATGTGCTTTCAGAAAGTGTAATAGTGATCTAGTATATATAGCTACCTTAAAAAAAAAACAAAAAACAACACATTATTTCTAATCCTTACTTTATCCTTTGAGTTGGAGGATGAGTATTTCAAAATGTCTTCTGTCAAAGCTTTTCTGACAAGCAATGATATTTGCTGTGAATCTTAAACATCAAACGATAGGAGTATTTAGTAAATTAATTAATTTCAAAGGATTAGACTTTCACTGCAGATCGCTTTTTCTGCCTTATTTCCCTTGAATCTTATAATTGTATCTCTCTGTTGTACCTGTAACACATTAATAATCTTCCTTTGCTTTTATCACACTCCAGTAGCTTTGGTTTGTTTTTGTCAGTTGCTTCTAATCCTTTTGGCGTTCTTTACTTAAATCAGAAATGGAAACTTCAGTGTCAGGGTAATACAGTATATGATATGTAAGGATGCCTTCATTCCACTTCTTCCTCACTCTCCTCATCCTCCCCAATGACATTTACATGTGGGAAAAGCAAATGAAGAGGACTTGTATACAGAAAAGGGAAAGATCCTTATATTTTACTGAACTTTCTTATTGCTGAAATGATAAATGCCAGATTAATTCTGGGCTCTGTGTATATGCTCAAGGAATAAGATAGGAGAGTCTAGAGATGAAGGGCTGCAAGAGGATGCTCATGGCCTCTGTAGTCTGATCTCCCATGTAGCTGAGATTATACTGACATTCTTGTGCTAGCCTGGAGAAGGTGGTTACTGGGAGCATGTGTTACATTTTTCAGAGCCTTTTCTTGATTCTCATCCTGGAGAAGCCAGCTGTACTCACCAACGGGGCATTCCCAGTGCCTCTTGGGAGCAAATGCTCTGAAGCAAGAGAGGTGAACACCAGCTATCGTCAGCTGTGCTTTGCTGCCAGAGTAATTGGCAAATCTGTCTGTCACAGAAAGAGCAGTGGTACCCTTTGCCAGCCAGCACTCTGGAGGGAGTACAAATCCTGCTGAGGTCCTGGCGCTCAAGACCACTCCTGGGACCTGGATGGGTCCTTGCCAACTCCTTTAGTTTTGCTTCCGTTGTCCTCCTCTTAAATTCTACTTGTCATCCATCTTTTGTGAATTCCCTGGTGATTTCAGTGGGTGAATTACTTTTCCTTAGGGAAGGGAATTTGCCTTAACCTACTTCTTAGAGATAGAAAAGATTGTTCCTGGTTTCAAGTCATTGGGAAGTATAAGAACAATTAGCTAGAAACACTGAAAAACCCGTATATCTGGGTTAACAATAATCTAGGACTGTCCTAGGTATAGGCAAGGTTGTTACAGCAGTTAATCTTATTTGTGGGTGTGACACAAATGTACCTCTTTTTTCCTGTGGCAAGTCACTGGCCCTTCCAGGCATGTGAGATACTAGGACTATTTAGTTTCTGAACCACAGGAGCTGTCTCAG
Source organism: Merops nubicus (assembly GCF_000691845.1). Taxonomy (NCBI): domain Eukaryota; kingdom Metazoa; phylum Chordata; class Aves; order Coraciiformes; family Meropidae; genus Merops; species Merops nubicus. The sequence continues at coordinate 8,271 of NW_008620246.1, read as the reverse complement.
CTCATTCATTCTGCTGTGGGAGAAGGTAGACCTCAGCTCCTTATTTGTGTAGTTCACAAAATTTTGGTTTTATGTATATTGCTGAAAAGCAGTAAATCAATACTGACAATAGTCATGTTGTGCATTTTCACCCCAATTCCTGGCTGTAAATAAGACACAGCCCTTTTCAGAGGTGGAAACTGAGGGGAAAATCCTTTTTCTCTCCCTTTAAACTTCATACTGGTATAAAAGGTTATTTGGAACTGAAAATTGTTTGTGCCAGGTGACATCCCTACCCAAAAAGCCACTAGTCTTTTGGGAGACAGAATTCCTGCTAGGCTCCAGGTTGTTTCTTTTGTAGCTTTGCTTTGGCAAGGGAGATTCACTTGTCCCAGGAAAAAAAGGAATAAAGAGAGACTTCTTTCTACAGATGATTCCAACACTATTATTTAAAATGGTCCCATTGATTATTCCTGCTGTTTTATTGCTGTGGTACTTAGAGGCATAGGTCATTCAAAATAACCTTAACTTTAAAGAGATGTAGTTTAACATCTAGTTCCAACTCCACTGAAGTCAGCATAAAAGCTGCTAGAGATTTGCATGGGACTTGGGCTGGACCATTTGCATCTTAAATCTAGCTGAGAAATGCATCTGGCTTAGGTACCCAGTGCCTTTCTCAGCTATCTAAAGTGATAGATGCATGGAACATTTTCAGTTTGGGGGATTCAGTAGTGAGTGCACTTAATTTGGAGACAGCAAGATATGCTGTCATGACTTAATGCTCTGAAAATGGCTTTGTAAGAAATTTATGGCAAACATAGAATTTACTTTTTTTTTTCTGTTGTTTTTATGGTGGACTGCAGTAATCTCTTCCTGAATGGGTTGTGCTTTTTTTTTTTTTTGATGCGTACTTGTGTTTAAACATATAGACAAGTTCAGCTTGTGTGGACATGTTGAGTGGTTAATGTCAACCATTAATGTGAACTATTTACAAGCTTTCTGGATGGATTTTAACACTATTTAATTAAGGGAGAGGTTTCTTACCTGAGACAGAGGGTGTGCATCGCTCCTATCACATTCTCAGAGTGCATTGAGAGATCATACGTGATCTCTCAGATAATCTTTTGACTCTGTTTTGAAAGTGGCCTCTTGTCCACAGAAAACATAATGATGAAAATATATCCCTTAAGAAGTAACTTGAAGGGAGAGGGAGAGAAACAAAGGTAATTTTTTTTTTTTTTTTTGTAAGACAGGTGAAGTATAAAAGATTTCTCCTGTTCTACTGTGCAGACAAATTAATCTTGTGAATTTTTCAGCATTAAATAATGATACAGTCTCAATCGATCATGTGGCAGGTTTTTTTAAGGTTTGCGTGTACTTAGTGGATTGGCTTACACCATTTTCTAGATAATAAATGGACCTTGACTACAGAGAAAACTCACTGGAATATCAGGTTTCCTCCTTTTAGTACAGTACAAGCAGGTCTAAAGCTTAGCAGGCAGTAGGATATTATAATGCTTATTATAAACGTATCATAGTGACAATAACAAAATTAAGAAAACATGTTGTGCTTATTGCTTTTAGTCACGTTGCATCTGACTGGGCTCAAAGACTTCAATTCTCAAGGCTGTGAACAGGAATGTTTCAGAAACTCTGCAATAGTTTAAAACTCAATCGTATTTCCAAAGATGAATAGACATGTTTGGCCAGATCATCCCATATTGCTGAGGGATTATGTTTTCCTCCATTCAGAAGTCTGGAGTCAGTCAGTCAAAGGTAGAGCCCATACGTACCATCTGAGTGACCACTGTAAGTACAGGGAGCTAAGCTACCTGTGAGGAGTTTATATTCCTCATCAGTGCCTCAGTGTGATAATCTCTGCTATCGTAGAGGGCTGCAGGTGGAGAAAGGAATAAGCAAGTGGGTATATTAGACACTGACTACAGGCAGTGATCTACAGTCTGGAGCACCATGCTTTGAGAGCCTGATGCTGTATTGTTTGTAAATGAAGCCTTTTGTTTGACGAGATTTACAGACATGTTTGGGCAAATAAAACATCTAATTTGAGTGATCTAATTGCTGACTCTAAAATGCTGTGTGCACATTATGCTGTTTAATTACTTCAGTCTAGTAGTTGTCTAGCAATGTCTCAATCTGTTATATCTGCCAGAATTAATGGGGGGAAGAAGGAATTTATTTGGTATCTTTCACTGTGCAACAATTGTATAAGGCCATAAATGGAGAAGCAATGTTTGTCCATTTTAAGATTATTTTTTTGTGACAGTGCCACAATAGTATAAAATAAGGAAAAAAAAAAATCAGTGGAGCTTTTCTCTAAAGTTTTATGGTTCTTGACAGCAGTAATATGTAGTAAAAAATTGCAGTTCATAAAGTAAATGCTTACAAAATACAAACTACCACAGTCTCTTCATTGTTCCAATGCAGCTCTTAAGATGAAAGGAAATTGTATGTGAGCATAAAAGAGAATGTATACAATTAGCTACATTGTGCACTCTGCTCTGCTCAGTTCAAATTGTAAGTGAGAGCACAGCTTGTATTAGGTTTAAATATAGCCCATATAACTCATAACTCTCAGCAATCCTACCACAGTCATGTACATTCTGTACAAAGGATGAAAAAAATGAGGCTGGTTATCTTTTCAGGACATCACACTCCCCAGTGTATGCGTGCATGCATTTGTTGTCCTCTTGGTATCATCCATTTATGAAAAGAGCTGGAGTGGGAATAGAATCTCTCTATAAAGCTGTGCATCTCAGTGTTTTTAAATCAGACTACCTAACCTTATGGGGAAAAATACAGATAATTACAGAACTATTTTCCCTTTGCTGACTTTAGTTGGTAGCGGATATTAGATGTGCATGTGTAACTTCCATCCTATCCAATATCAACTGTTTCCACTTGTGGGAACATGTATCTTCTGCAAAGGTTTCATGATGCAATATCTCAAGGGCTACTAGGTTTGACTAGGGGGAGGAACTCTGATTCCTTAGAGAATGCTTTCATGAAGAACTGGATCTCACATAGGCCATGCAGCTACAAAACATCATGTGCCTGAATGGCCCCTTGTTTGCCTTCTCACATTTAATGAGATCACCACCCTGGTAGGCAGAGGAAGAGCCAAAGGGAAGCATTTCCTTCTTTACGCTAAATTGGATGTTGGTGTCACACACTTCTCTGTACAACTGGCTTTTGCTGCTGCTTGGGAACTCTGGCTATGAGATTATAAATGCTGCAGGAACAATGCTATTTATATTTTTAAAGAGTGCCATGTGCTATTGGTTTGTTTTTAAAAAGCTGCATGTGTAAGGGAAGCACGCAACCTTTCTGTAATTTCTTAACTCTTGACTCCTCTCCTCCTCTCCTTCTGAAACCCCTTCTGTTCACAGCTGAAGTCCTAGTCTTTGCTACAAGTCACAGTCTGTGTTTGTTTCTCAGGGATCTTTCCTGTGTCGCAAGACAAGACCTAGCAGAAATATAAGCACTGAAGTATATTCCCTAAAGCTTATCTAAAATGTTTATGCTAGTGGCAAAGATCCTGTTTGACACTGGGCACAATGGAGATGAATGCAAGAGCTGTAGATGACTGCCACACATGCTGCTGACATTCACTGGCCTGCAGTGGTTGGAGGAGGAGAAAACTCCCACTGCACTTGGTCTCTGCTCCTAACTTGCCAGATACTGGGCTATGGTCTTTGTTAGGCTCTGCTCTTAAACTCAAACCACTTGTTGTTCTGATCACTTGGACTGTACCCCAGGCATGCCTGAGCTGTCAGGTTGTACATTGTGTGATGCTCTGTGGCCACATCTTCAGTCTGCTCCAGGCTACTGGCCACACACCATACTCTAGGTGTGATGTGCTTTTGCCTTCTGTGCAAGGAATTTGGGAGCACAGCTTGGAAGAAGGGTTTGGGATTTTTGACCCAATATCCCATCTGGAAGATGGGGAGGCAGGGACCCCAGAATGTGCAGCGGCGTTATGTCAGTATCGAAGGTGCTTTCAGCAGGTCCTGCTCATTTCACCAGTCTAACCACTGCTGACAAAGAACAACCAACCAACCAACCAAAACCCCACAACTGACCAACCCAAAATCCCCCACAAAGACTAAGGGGGAGAAAAAAAGGGAAAGGGAAAAAAAGATGGATCTGCAAATGAAAAGCTGATGCTCACTCACAGGTGGGTCTCCTTTGCATGAATATTCAGTGACCTGTGAAGATAACTTCAAAACACACACTCCTTGGATATAGTATTTAAGTGAATTTTGACTTGACTGCTGCTGCTGGGGCTTTCTCAGATCCTTTCTGCATACACCTAAATCCCTTCTAACTGCCCTTCTGCATCAGTCATCTCTTAAACTGTGTTGGGGTGAGGGGTGTGTACTTTTAATTTGAGTTGGTTGGCCAATATGTGGGAATACACTAATGCTGGACTTGGCACTGTTACTACTCCACACCATATTTCATTCATGTTCTTCTGAGATTTTTTTGACAGCTGTTGATGGCCTTGCATCTAAAAGTAAAATATATGCCAGTCATATTGTCTCCTCATTCACCTCTAAATAATTTTGGAAAGTTGTCATTACCGACACCTGATCCCCGGGATCTCTGCCACCCAACCTCTGCCGTTGGGTACTATCAGCAGACACAGGCTTCAATATGAAGGATGTTGCAAATGGCGTTTATTGCGTCGCTGCAATTGCTTATATAGCACAAGCCACACCCACAAGGCCCCTCGTGGGCAGTCTGAGCTTTCCGTTACATCGCGAGATCTTCCGCACACCGATCCCTGCCTAGGGTGGGCTCTGCTCACCACAACAGAAAGTTGCAGAAGTTTTTAATTGGCAGTGGAGCTGAACAGCTTTAAATCCCAAATTGGACCTGGAGGTACTGAAGATGCAAATGTGGCTAGAAATAATAGTAACATCTTGATTCTGACCATATTGGAGCCTTTGCAGTCTTAATTCTGATACAGATGTAAACTTTCTTCAATGTTCATTTTGGACTTTACTGTTTCTCCTGCACCTAATAGAGTCCTACTAATATACTCAAATATTCTTGCTGCTACATGGAAAGATCTCTCACTTTCCCCCTCCTTTTCCCTCCTCTCTGTAAAGACGGGACGGAATTCTCACTCATTTGTATTCTAATAAACTATTTTTATTATTATTACAGTGTTAGGACTGTCCCAATTGGTTAAACAAAGACTAGTTTAAAACAGTCTCCTACTGTTTACTAAATTCTTTTGCTTTTATATTGAGCATAATACTAATAAATCTTCAAATTTGTCACTTGGGATTTTTGTAATATGACAGATAGTGTTTTGTAAAAGATATTTTCCAGTCTTTTTATGACTGGGTTGATTTTGAGGTCTCGTATCCGTTATAAACAATTCTGTATAGCTTTGGTGTTGTACAAAAAACCCAGATGTTAGAGTTTCTTTCTTTAAATATGTGTTTTAAGAATTTATTACCGTTATTTACCATGATGATGTGTAAATCTGTTTGGACAAAATAGAAGCTGTTTTGTCTTTATGATGTACTGCAATGTATCTTCTCCTAAAATGTTTTTGAAACTGTAAAATTTGATAGATTTTTCCCTTTTATGTTGTGCTCCTTCTACTGCTTTAGGCCCCAAGAATCCAAGTTTTGCACAGGAGTTGCTTTCACAAACTTGAGATTTGGAGTTGTGAGGTAGTTTCTGAAATTCCTTAGTTCTGCCTATCCAGAGAATGAAAGCAGTACTAGAAGTATTCATGAATATTCATTCCATGTCTCAGTCTGAGAAAGTGCTTGTGACTGATTTATGATCAAAAATGTCAGAAATGTTTACCAAAAGAGCAAATTTCATTGCAAACGTTGCAGAAAATTTCCAGAAAATTAAGTATTTAATTTTTTAATTAGACACTGTGGAAACATATAACATCTCTTCCATTTCCTATAAGGAGCTTGTCTTTCTGATTAAATTATTAATATTGAATAAACAGAGGAGAGGAAGGGGAATAGGCAGTGATTGATAAAGGAAAATTCACAGATGGAATATGTTTATTTAGCTAATTCATGAAGCGGTTTCAACCTGCTGGTATATTCTTGGAAAATTTTGATCAGTTTAGTGGATGTATGTGATAAACCAGACAAAACTCAATAACCACATTTAAAAATAGGGAAGGCTTGCTTGTACTCCCTTATTAGCCAAAATTACATATATTTTTCTTACGGAAATACGGGATTTGTGATATATGGATTGGTGGCTTAAGACTGTTAGATTTATAGAATTTATAGAGTTATTTTTTTTTTTTTGAGTTTAATTTAACTAGCATTGTTTGCTGCTTAGAAAAAAATGCAGAAACCTATGTGTAGATTAGGATAAATAGAATAACTTTTCAAAGCATTGACTCTGAAATTGAATAACTGATCTATTCAGTTGCTTAACCACCTTTAAAATAAAAATTGTGTTTCGTAAATACATTAGTAAATGAGTAAAGCCAATACTCCCACAAAACTGATGGTGATTCAAGGCAGAAGTTGAGTTTATGTCTAGGTTATACGATTTAGGGTTTTGTGGATTGAATCCTATACTGTTGAAATCAGTTACCTTTCTCCTCTTGGCTTCATTACATATAGGTCCCAGGTTTTTCTTGGCAAAGTTATTAAATGTGGATATTGGTTATGCAAAATGTAGGTTTTCCTGAGGAAAGATAAATCTGTTACTAATAATTGGGTATTTCATGAAATATTGTAAATAAATCTGTCCAAGACTGAAATGTGTGTAAAAGATTTTGCTTTTGACAACTTGGAATGACACTCACTGTACGCCTTCTAAGATCTGGGAGCAAAAAAATAGCAAATCTCACCTCTCAGAGCTTGTCAGTGCTGCTCCCTAATCTGCCAGAGCTTTGCTGGCATGAGCAATTTGCTGTGAACTAAGGACTACAGTGGAAATAGATTGGTGGCGATACACATAGTACATAAGCAGACAGTCGTCAGTCACCAGATTTGTCTTATTCTGAAGTTTTTGTACTGAAACTATTGTTTGACAATAAATAAGATACTTGAAAGAAAAGATCAGATTACAACTGGATATTTATTTTGTTTGTTTTCAAGGTTTTAACTCTATCCTGTTAATTTTATTGCTATTCCTACATAGGTGTACATGTTGAATTCTTTAAGAACTCGTCTAACAAATCTTAAACTAGATTATAGTTATGATGTTTAGATATTCCTGTTGTCAGTCATGAATAAGGAGAGGCTGGGATTAGTAGAGGTACATAAAAAGAGGTGAAAAGACCTAAAATATAGAGCCATCTAGTTTCAGTTTTGAAATCATAGTTGATATTTAGAATGGAAATAATTATTCGGGGTCTCAAGAATGAATTGGACTACATAAAAAAGAATTTCAGGAGAAGGAAAGAACTATTTACAATATGAAATTAGGAGAGATGGCTTTTTACACAGATTAAATAATGAATTCTGCAGTTTTTAAAATAGTAATAGAGAAAAAAAATCTCGCTTGACATCAAAAATAATTTAGTCTATGAAGGGAGGCTAAGAAGCCTTGTGGACAAGACAATAAAGGTTGATTGAAGTAATACTATGGCTTTTTTTTCCATTCTAATGTATCAAAACCTTTTTCATTTCTTCAATAAATAGCATGTTATGGCATCTTTTTTTAACATGTGGAGGTTGAATGAGGATGAAAGGAGAGAAGTATGTGAGGTGGGTGACAGAGGTCCAGAGCTCAGCCAAATACACCTTTAGAAAATATCTCCAGATAGACTGGAAAAATGACTCAGTCTTTTAAAAATATGTTTGTCTGCATTATGGAAACACCTGAAAGTTTTGCAGTGATGTGTATATTGCTAGATGACAGGGAGAATTCAAGGCCTTTCTTCCTTGAGAAATTGCTGGTGGTGTGTGTGCCATCCACTGTGTATGAAGCCTCCCAAAAGCCCCTTTTGTTCCTCACAGAGGGAACCTGCAAGAGTAGCCTCCTCTCAGGGGCACTAGCACAACCACACATTTGCTCCTATCTTTTGTAGGTGATTTGGTATAATTATTACATCCCTTGTCTGTATTTTACCCTTTCTGGTTATATAATTTTCTTCCTTTGGGTGATGGCATATTTGCCTTTGGATATGGTTTAAAGTAGCCGAATCAAGTATAATTTAAAATCAGAATTAAAACCTACATCCCTTCTTCTTGTAATAAACACTTAAAATTGAGCTTTATTTTTGTTAAAAAGAACTCTTTTAAAGGTTGTTGTGGTTTGAGGCTTGGA
>NW_008620245.1:1660-1988 GCF_000691845.1 Merops nubicus | reverse complement strand
CCCCCCTGCCTTTCCCTTGTTTTTTTAGCTCATGGGGTCAAGCCATGGCCCCATTTTGGGGCTGGCTCTGCCCATAGGGACCCTCCCGATTTCTGTCGGCCAGGCTCTGGCTGGAAGCTGTGAGCTTGGGTGAGGACGAGGCCTGGCACCGCGGGGATTTGGGCACTCTGGCAGGCACCACGCGGGCGCTGCCAGCCGAATGCCGATCGGCAGAGCCACCCACCAGAGTGCAGGGATGGTGGGGGGTGGTCCAGCACGGGTGGCCCAGTCTTTCCGGGTGCAGCGCGTGACGGTGGCAGGGAGGGTTGGGGGGCTGCCAGCGCCACGC
>NW_008620245.1:0-1579 GCF_000691845.1 Merops nubicus | reverse complement strand
CCCGCTCCCCTCCTAATCACCTTGTCATCGGGGCGAGCTGCATCCCAGCTGGGATGGGGGGGTTGCCATGGTGATGGAGGATGCTGGTTGCCTAGCAACGTCCATCCCCTCGCCCACCCGCCCTGGACCAATTTGCTATGTGCCTTCCCCCCTGCCAAAGCTGGCTGTATGCCTCTGGGGAGTTGCGGGTTGGGGAGGGGCCCGCTGGCCAGGGCATGGTGGGAGCGAGAGGGGGTTTCCCGTCTGCTGGGAATGGTTTCCAAGGAACAGTCTCCATGACGGCCCCATCACACCCCGGCAGTACATTGATTTGCTACTGCTGGTGCTCTGGCGTCCTCCCCCGGCCTGGTGCCTGCTGGGCCGGCGGCTCACGCAGCCAGGCACGTGAGAGGCCCCAAGTTCCCTGCTGGGGCGTGGGGCTGTCCCCAAAGCCATTTGGTAACTGGCGGGGTCAGGGAGTGGGGGAGAGGGACAGGCACGTGAGTTGCCGTGAGGCTGCAATGGCCTGTGGCATGGCACAGCAGCCAGCTGGTCCCTGTGCCCAAGTGACCCTTCTGTTCTCTGCCTTGGGATCCTGCTCCATGGCTGCCACTCAGCAAAGTGGGGAGCAGGCTCTGCCCGAAATACCCACCCTGCCTGGCAGCCTAGCCCTTCATGGTGGTGATGGACAAGGGGTTGGGGTGGCTGTGTATCAGCTTAGGAACACCCAGCTCTGTCACCCTGACCTCAGGTTTAGCAGTATGGGGAGGGGGCTGCCCCACCCTCTGTCTGGCTGTCGCTCACCCATGCTGTCTCCCCAGGGCTCTCTACACGTACGAGGATGGCTCTGATGACCTGAAGCGTAAGGTCCTTTGTCCCCGCCGCTGGCTTGGCTCTGCTGGCGTTTTCCCCGGCACCCGTCTCGGTGCTGGGTGGACATGGGCTGACAGTGCTGCACCAGGTGGAGGTTTGTTGGAGCTCTCTGGCCACTTTGAGATCCAGAAGGTGATGTATGGCTTCTGCAGTGTCAAGGACCCCCAGGCCGTGCTCCCCAAATATGTCCTCGTCAACTGGGTGAGTGAGGGGAACTGCACCAAGGGTCCATGCCGTGCCCACTGGGGCTGCAGTGTTGGCAGGGGCATGGCTGGGTGTAAAGTAGGAGCGTGCGATGGCTGGTGGGGGGAAGGTCACGGCTGCCACAGGTGGGTGAGGACGTGCCGGATGCCCGCAAATGTGCCTGTGCCAGCCACGTGGCCAAAATCGCCGAGTTCTTCCAGGTGGGTAACGGTGGGGAGGGGGACGAGGCTGCTGGGGCGCTGGCCCTGGCTCCTGATGGCTGCTCGCTCCCCACCAGGGCGTGGATGTCATTGTCAATGCCAGCAGTGTGGAGGACATCGACCCGGGGGCCATCGGGCAGCGGCTGTGCAACGGGCCCGGCCGGCGCCCCACCCCTGCGGCTGCGGGAGGATGAGAACGCCGAGCCCGTGGTAATGTCCCAGCAGTGGGCATGGGGCATCCCTTCCGTCCCGGGCTCCCGTCTGCTCAGCCCGTCACCCCCTGTGCCACTTACTGTTACTCCCCCTTGCTGATCCCAGCCCCT
>NW_008620244.1:0-4172 GCF_000691845.1 Merops nubicus | reverse complement strand
GGGAGGGGAACGGGGGTCGAGCCAAACCCCGAGCGCTCGGTCCCTCTCGCCTCGGGAACTGCTCCCTGCGCCGCGGAACCCGGTTCCAGAGTCCAGCTCCTCCGGCCAGTTGCCATCAGCTGCGGAGTCCGGTCTGGGCCGTCCCCAGCGCCTGCCCGCAGCATCGGGGGTGGGGAGGGTTCGATATTGGCTTTGTATAGATTTGTGTATATTCCACTTTTTTTAATTATCGTTTTCATTAAAGCTGTTTTCTAATCGATAAGTTTCTCTCCCTTATTCCCTTTCTTTTCCCCTGTGGGGAGGAGAGGGGTTAACAGAGAGCGTCTGTTCCAGGTCTGGGGGCAGCCCTGACCCTAAACTGTGGCACATACAAAATCTTCTCTCCATTAAAGGCTTATAAGTGCCTGTTCCAATTTAGCAATCACCTAATCTCCTCTCTTGATAGTTCTGTGTCTATCCCTGCTGATCGAGTAGGAGACAGAGCTGTGGGGGAGGATCCAGGAAAGGGAAGATCAAAGACCAGGGCTCCCAAAAGAGCTCTTTTGTTACACGAAGTTGTTACCAGGAAGCAGCTTCCGCTTTTCTTAAAATTTACTTATTTTCCTGACTGTGCACAGGGTCAGAAGGCAGCTGGGATTTGCAGTGAGTGGGGAGCTGACAGATGAGGAACATAAAGCAGTAGGGTAGAGCCCACTGGAAGTATCCATCTATCTTTGGGGGTGGCCAAATTAGGAGAAAGCTGTTTAAAGAAGAAATTATAATGAAGGGAAAAGAAAATAAAAAATCACTTACAGTACTTAGGAATCAAGTGTAGATGGGTTGTTCTGAGAGGCAACCAGTGATGCTGAAGAAATTTGCCCTGGAATATGAGGCAAGGAAAGCACAGCAGTAGGTCCAGAGTCAAAAACAGATTTTCCCTGCCAAGTTCCTGCTTCCTGCACTGTTGAGTGACTTCAGCTGGCATCAGGGAGGCACTGCTGAATAGGCTGGGCAAATCCTGGAGCAAGAAAGAGAAGGCATAAATAAGAAGATAAGTGGAAAAGTGTCATCAGAGTCTCCATGGGAAGCCCTAAAAGAGCCAGAAAGCTAACACACACAACGCTTATTTTCAGCTGGTGTTTGTGGTTCTGCAAAGGAATCATCTGTCCAGGAGGAAATGCCTTCCCATTGCTGGGAAATGGTGTGAAGGTGAAGCTGTGGAAATACAACTTTGATCCTATTTAGTGCTGGAGAACAGCCCTGCTTAGTCCCAACAACGGGGTTTCTGTATATTGTATTGAAACACAAGCCTCCAGTCAGGGGTTTTATTCACATGGGTTTATGTTTCTTGTTATTAGTTGTTACTAATTAGTTTTTACTGTGTGCTGCAGGTCCTCAAACAGGAGTTGCAGGCAGTTTATACTGTATCTGAGCTTTACAACCATCTGAAACAGCTAAAAAAGTGCTCTGTATGGAGCAGAAGTCTTTAGAGTCTTGCTAATATCTAGTTTCATTTCTTTTCCTTTCAGTTTGGCTTTTCCCCTAAAGGCAGCAATAACAAAGAGCAACCTTTCCCCATCATTTTTTTCTAGCAGGAAAAGGGATAGGAAACCTTATATCCCTCTTGGAAAAGTTATGACAGGCTGGAAATGTCATGAAAACGTTAAATAGGCCAACCAGATACTCACAGGCAAGCTTGGTGGGATAAAAGGATTAATAAAATATACAGATAGGGCGTGTAGCTCGTTGCTGACTTTGGTGGGTTAGCTCAGATGCTGATCCCCCTCTCCTACAGTGGCAGTCTGAGCTTACACCCCTTTGGATAACAACAGCAGGTGACTACAAAGTGCTATTCTCAAGTAGCCACACTAGGAACATTTGAGATTTGAAGTGGACAACAGCATGGCATGGAATTACACCCTGAAACCTAACGCAGCCTGAATCAGCAGTGTCATTCCTGAGTGTACACTGTTGACACTGGAGATCACCAAGGTGTGCACAGGCATGGAGAAATCCAAGTTTAGGAGAATTTGTAGTTCTGTTGGTTGTAGATTAAAAAGTCTGTTCTGTCTCTGCAGGTCTGTAATATGCCAGTGGGCAGGCAGCTGAACATGAGCCAGCAGTGTGCCCAGGTGGCCAAAAAGGCCACCAGCATCCTGGCCTGGGTCAGAAACAGTGTGGCCAGCAGGAGCAGGGAAGAGATCATGCCTCTGGACTCAGCACTGGGGAGGCCACAGTATCTGTGCTGTGCTCAGCTTTGGACACCACAGTATAAGAAAGATGCTGAGGTGCTGGAGAGGGTCCAGAGAAGGGCAGAGAAGCTGGTGAGGGGTCTGGGGAACGTGTTACAAGGAGCGGCTGAGGGATCTGGGGTTGTTTAGTCTGGAGAAGAGGAGGCTGAGGGGAGACCTTATGGCTCTCTGTGACTGCCTGAAAGGAGGTTGTAGAGAGGTGAGTGTTGGTCTCCTCTCCCAAGTAACTAGCAACAGGATGAGAGCAAATGGGCTTAAGTTGTGCCAGGGGAAGTTTAGATTGAATATTAAGAAGAATTTCTTTACTGAAGCAGTGATGAGGCACTGGAGCAGGCTGCCCAGGGAGAAAACATGTAGACGTGGCACTTTGAGACGAGGTTGAGTGGTCATGGTAGTGTTGGGTTGACCACTGGACTTGGTGATCCTAGAGGTCTTTTCTAATCTTAATGATTCTATAAGTGACCACAAACAATGAAGAGCCATGATGGCAACTGTCAGTGGTGTGTTAAAGGACATTAAAGGAAGAAAATTTGTCAAACTGTTTCTCTCCTCATTCTTTTTTCCATCGATTGAGTAACTGCAGACTTCTAGGATACAATGCCAAAGGAAGAAAAATTGTCAAACTGTTTCTCTCCTCCTCATTCTTTTTTCCATCGATTGAGTAACTGGTTTCATCCAAACTGCAGACTTCTAGGGTACAATGCCAGCTAGAATCTGATATGAAAACAATCTGGACCTAAATGTCACCTGCACAGAGCTGGCATCTTATTCTATCTTCTGCATCTTCTGCAGTCCTTGCCATCAGCTTCCTATGGCTGTGGAAGAACAGGTACACAAAATACACGTCCTGCAAAAACTGTTTCAAAGTGACCGTGCCACAAAAGACCTGAGAGCTGGAGGGGTGGAAGCTCTCCCCGAGTCAAAGCAGGAGCTCTGACCTCTGCAGTTCGGCAAGAGCTGGTCCTTTGGAGCTGGGCATGGAGACATGCTCGGGACAACAGTGGCACCCGGTGGCCAGCCGGAAAAAATGCCATGTCGGAATTTTCACAGGTTCTCTTTTTGCTTTCCTCCGTTCTACCAGACAGCGAGGGAGTAAAGCTCAGTTTGTAGCTTTCGTTCCTGTTGAAAATTTCCGGCGGCTTTTCAATACATTTCCTTTATGTTAGAAAATGTCCTAAACGTGTAAGCTGAGACAAAACCTAAAAATAAATGATCAAACCATATGTCACCTCCAAAACCCCTGAGTCTGAGGAGTGCTGAGCTTGACTCCACGGTTGCTCTGGAATGTGGCAAGCTGTACAAAGTGCATTTTCAGTAAAAAAACTAGTCCTTGCTTCATAGCTTTTACACTCAACAAATGGAGGAGCAAATACCAGGATATGTGAAAGGAGAGAGTAAACCCCCTTTTTTGGCACATAGAATATGGATATTTTTCTTAGTGTATCTATTTTTTTCTCTTTTTTACCCCTTTTCACCTAGAAACGTTAAGAATAGTGGAAGAATTGGTATTAAGGCATTTCAAGGTAGTCAGACCTTTATTTTAACTGGTTCCTAAGGTGAAAACAGCATGTGTGCAGCATGTAATATGGATGTATGATCTAAACTGGGACAGAGAACAGCTGTAAGAGGAAGAGCTACTGAATAGTCTCAGAAAAGGGATTGATGGAGTTAGGATAGGTAAGGAAACCAAAGAAGCTCAGCTTTGAATTCCCCTGAGGAGACGAAGCTGACATGTTAGGAATCAAGGAGGAAGAGATGTGTGAATTTAAGAAGTGAGAAGAAGGGCCTGGAATGAGAGTTCCAGAGCTATAAACAGAAGAGTGCAGAGCATTGCCAGTTTATGTGGGAAAAAAATAAGCCAATTAGAACAATCAAGTCCACAGAGAGGACCTGCATCCTGGTAAAATTCCAAACAGCTTTGGAAATTATAAATACAGAGAT
>NW_008620243.1:6547-8820 GCF_000691845.1 Merops nubicus | reverse complement strand
ACCCCCAGCCTGGGCTGACACCAGGGGTTACCTCGACCCAGGGGCAGGATCTTGCACTTGGTCTGGTTGAACCTGAGGAGGTTCACAGGGGCCCACCTCTCAAGGAAGGCGATGTGGCCTCACCTCTGGCAGGGGAATCCCCTCCAGCTGCTGTTTGGGCAGCACTGAAAGCCACCCTGGCCCTGCACCCTCCACCCCAAAGAGCCAGGATGGTGTTTTCAGCGCACAGCTTCATCCCTGCATCCCACTCAGGAACATCTCCCCCCGCCCCAGCCCCACAGAAACCACCCCACACTACCCAAAGCATTCACCACAACATCACTTATTATTGAGCCGAGGCCCCTCCGCTTTGTGCATGTGGCACACACATTTTAGAAGGCCGTTGCTTGTAAACAGTCAGGGGAGCAGTAAGGCAAACCCCCCCGTCACCCCCTGCCTTCAGCCACACAAAGCCTTCGGGGGCACCGAGGGAGCCCTGCAGTTCCCTGGTGACAGCCAGAGACATGGGACACCCTGCCTGCCTCCGCTTTGGCTGTGGGACCTCCTCATGCCCAACACACCTTGGGTACAGCCACAGCCACAGATGTGCCGGGGACCAACCCACTCTCTCCACCCTGCTGGGGGCTGAGCACTGAAAGGCATCTCAGTGTCGGCATCTGCTGAGCCTCCAGCATCTCTGCTGGGTGCTGCTGGAGGTGGCTCTTTGCTCCCCGTGTCCAGGAGGAGTGAGCTGCAGGCTTGGGTGGTGGTGGGGTGGGCACCACCTTCCTTATGCCAAGGGGTCGTCCCAGCACCAGCCTTCAGGGAGGAGCCAGGTGAAGGGCCTTGGGAGGCAGCCAGTGCCACACGATTTGGGGAGTTGTGTGGAGCCTGGTTTTGTCAAAAGTTGAGGGCATGAAGGTTGGAAGTACCCTGGAGGCAGGAGGAACTTGTGCCTTCACAGGGTCCCTCAAACATCCACGCTGTGATTGGGGCTTTTCTTCCTCCTTCTTCATCTGTGTCTTCCCATTTTGTCCTGAGGAGTGACGAGGGCAGGTCTGTCCCCATTTACACACAGCAAGAGTTGATAGGAAAAGACCAGATGTCTCCATGTGAGAAAGCGCCCACATGCTGTCCTCCCACCCACCACCACTGGTTGCAGAGGGAGAGCCACGATGCAATGTACAGAGCACACTGTTGTTCACCTTCCCACCACGACAGCCTGGGCTGCTTCCAGAAGATCACGGAATCTCAGAATTGCTTTGGTGGGAAGAGACCTTGCAGGTCATTGAGTCCAACCGCTCCCCAGCACTGCCAGGTCCCCACTGACCCATGTCCCTCAGCACCACATCTCCATGGCTTGGAAACCCCTCCAGGGATGGGGACTCCACCACTGCCCTGGGCAGCCTGGCACAGCCCTGGACAAACCTTGCAGGGAAGAAATTGTTCCTCAGGGCCAACCTCAACCTCCCCTGGGACAACTTGAGGCCAGTTCCTCTCGTCCTACCGCTTGTTCCTTGGGAGAAGGGCCCAACCCCCACTTGGCTCCAACCTCCTGTCAGGGAGCTGTGCAGAGCCAGAAGGTCTCCCCTGAGCCTCCTTGGCTCCAGACTCAGCACCCCCAGCTCCCTCAGCTGCTCCTCACCACACTTGGGCTCTAGACCCTTACCCAGCTTCATTGCCCTTCTCTGGCCATGCTCCAGCAAAGAGATGCAGGCTGGGCAAAGCCAGGTGCCGCATGAGCCGGGCTGGACCTTCATCACAGATGCAGCAACAGCCAGACACAAATTCCCCCCTCCCTCGGGGGTTTCAGAAGTCAAACAAGTTAAAAAGGGAACTCAAAAGACAGGAGAAGAGCAGTTTGCTGCTGAAGTTGTAACTCCCCCAACCAAATATGCAGTTGGGGGAACCGCTCAACCCAGTGAAAGCAGAAGTGAAACTCATCCAGCTGGGCAACGGAGGGACAGCCCAGAGCAACACCAGCCAGAGACCAGTAAATGACCAAGGGAACAGTATAAAACGGGTTAATACTGATTGTTTTGTCCCCAAAGCATCCCTCAAAACCTACACCTGGCCCAGTCCTGTTCCCTGGACACATCCTGGAAGAACAGAATTGGAAAATTACAAGAGCTTGGCTCTAGTGTAGTGTCTCCAGTCAGTGTGGCCACAGCACCTTCTCTAGCAAGTGAGCAGCCCCTGGGAGAACAGGAGAAACGTTGCTGTTGTGGTTTGAGGCTTGAAGTGGGGGTGTGACCTTCCAGCACCTGGGAGGACCCTGGATGGGGGTGAACCAT
>NW_008620243.1:461-6525 GCF_000691845.1 Merops nubicus | reverse complement strand
CTGATAAGAGGCCGGAAGTGGGTGCTAACTTCACTCCTGCCCTGTGGCTCCGGGGTCGAGTGCGTGCTTCGCTCCGTGGGACCCTGGAACTATTTCTGAGGGTTTTGTATATTTTGTTTACTTTTGTATTTCCCCTAATCTTTGTATATTTTTTTTTCTTACCTCCCTTTTTCGTTTTCTGTTCCTTGTTAAACAATATACTTCATTTTTTTTCATTTAACTCCCAATCGTTTTTTTTTTCAAAGTCTCTCTCTCTCTCGGGGTGGGGGGGAGGGGAGTTCATAGTTCTGTTCCATGTGGGTCCTGCCCTGAACCCCTTTTTACACGGAACCAGAACAATTGCACAGGCTGTCCCTACCCTGGGGTCTTCCTGATCCTCCAAAAAGCCCAAAAACTGTCAGGCTGAAAGCGATAGCCCCTCCTTGTATCCGAAAGCACAGCCCAGGCAGAGGGAGAGGTCAGAGCCAGGGCAGGAGAGGGGCGAGATGAGCCACGGGAAAGCGGAGTTCAAACCAAACACTGACACAGAAGAGGACCAGGGGGACGTTGCCCAGCCTGACCAACAGGGTTCCTCCTTCCCTTTATGCAAGACAGGCTGTCTGCCTCCAAGGTGGGGACAAGAAGGAGCTGAAGCTGCGGAGAGATGCTCCAGCAGCACAGGGGTACCCGGGTGAGAGCAGCATGACTTGGCCAACCCCAACCACGACCCCTCAGCGATGTCACCTTGGGGGGGGCACGAAGGGCTTGACCTGGGCTACAGGTCCCCTTGTAGTGATGCTCTGGCTTCACCAGGGAGTCAGGGCTGGGAGGAGAACCTCGACTGCCTGGTGTGTTAAGACAACGAGACACAAACCACCGCAGGGCTCTTTCAGTCAAGCCCCAGATTACAACATTCCTCTTGGATCTTCCCAACGTCCCAATGTGTTTCCTCCCCGCCTCCCTTTGGTCCTAGGGGAAATCTGCATCCCTCCCCCGGCAGCAGCCCCAAGGGCCAGCCCAGAGGAGGAGTCAGGCTGTGAGATCCACGAAGATGGCGTTGGCGGTGGTCTGTCCAAAGATGAAGGCTCCCAGGGTGACCATGAACACCCCGTAGCTGACCTGGGCCCACCAACTGTGGATGCAGGAGGACAGAGTGTGTTTAGAGGGGGCTGTCACCCCAATATCCCCAGGGGAAGGAGGGAGAAAAGAGGCATGTTTCAGTTACCTGATTGCCCTGGTTTCTTGGATCTCAGAGAGCTTGGCTTGAATCAGGCACAGCCCTGAAAGGCAAAGTAGACCCAGGTGAGGACTATCCCTTGGGGAGTGAGCAGATCCCTCACAAGCCAGGGAGCCACACTCCCTAGTAAAGAGCAGCGAGTCCAGGCAAAATACTTGGGCTGCTGACCGACCTCATACCACACTTCTCTCCTTCTCAAAAGACTTCCCAGTCACAGAGTCATGAAATTCTAGAATCACTAAGCTTGGAAAAGACCTCTAAGATCATCAAGTCCAACCGTCAAACCAACACTACCATGACCACTAAACCATGTCCTCAAGTGCCACATTCACACGTGTTTTTGGACCCCTCCAGGGATGGGGACTCCAACACCTCCCTGGGCCTGTTCCAACGCCCCACCAGTCTTTCAGGGAAGAAATTCTTCTGAAAATCCTGTGTCTCCATGCCGCTCTCCCCCTCTCCAAGACACAAGGTGAAGAGACCCCCACTGGCCCCAGAGCACCCCAGGGTGTCCTACCTGGGAAGACAAAGATGAAGCAGGCGGCCAAGCCCCCGATGACAGAGATGACTTTGCCAATGTCAGGGATGAAGAGAGCCAGGAGGAGAGTCAGGAGGAACCAGCTGATGGTCTGGAGCAGGCGCCTCCTCCGCTCCCGAACCACGTCCTCCTCCACCGTCACCCCGGTGTAGCGGAGCCAGAGACCCTCTAGGACAGCCCTGAGGGCACAGACCCAGGGCAGGGGGTTTCCTGGTGCTGCCCCCCTGCCCCCAACCCCTTCCCCTGCCTCCTCCCAGCGCTCACCGGCCGCAGAAGTGCAGGATGGGGTAGGATGTCAGCACGCAGAGGATGATGAAGGCCCGGGCGAGGGCGACGGGGATGTCGTTGGAGGGGTAGGACAGCAAGACGTCCTGCTCCACGCCGGCCCCAAAGGTCAGGAAGCCGCAGACGCCTGCCAGGAAGGGAGCAGTCAGCAGGGGATGTGGGCAGGTCCCCTGCACGTAGGCTCAAGGGACCAGGCGTGGGTGGATGCGCCACAGGGCACGTCGCAGGGGGGGTTTAGATGGACTACCCTCCCTTCCTGCTCTGCTGCCCAGGGGATCCCTGCCCTCCAGAAGGTCACAGCCCCTCTGAAGACCATGCCACACGCAGGCAGTGGCGTCCCCTCACTCACCGGTGCCCGTGTAGACGAAGAGAGCGATCACCATGGCTGCTGTCACCACTGCCCCCCAGGTCTTCACCTCGGGCTGCTTCATGCTGTTGAAGACGGGCACGCTGCTCACGTGGCACTGCCAGGGACACAGAGAGAGAGCAGGGACACGCTGGGGACACGGGGAGCCAGACAGGGTCCCGATTGTCACACCCCTGCGTTTGTCACGCGTTCGGCATCTCCCCCAAGTTTGTTGCTGGAGAAGAAGTCGGGGGAACAAGCTGCTCTGGACTTCCCAGCTGGGGTAAAATTGCTCTGTCTCCATCCAGGGGTGGTGAGATGTTAAACTGGGCCCCTGGCAAAGCTGTGCGGAGAGCACGCGAGGAGGGTTTTAGCTGAACACCCGAGGGAGCGCCCCAGCACCACGCCAGTCCCACACCTAGGGTGGGAAGCGGAGCGCTGGGCTCATGGCCTTACCTGGAACCCAAAGCAGATGGTGGGCACGGCATTGAAGACAGCCGTCCAGGTGGAGGGGCTGGCAGGAGAGAAACACCCACCAGTCAGACCAGGGCCCCTCCCTGTACCCCCCACCCCCTGCCCCAGGGGTGCTGAGCAATGAGCTCCTCCTGTCACCACATCCCCCACACCAGGGTGACACCTCCTAGGACCTGGCACAACCTGCAGACCAGGGCCTTCCACCGAGGCAGAAGCAGCCAAAAAGGAGGGCTTAGGAAAAAAAAAAGCATCTGTAAAAAAATAAGGTGCTGAAAAATAGCCCCAACTTTGCTCTGCCCTAAATTTCCCGCTGCCTGTGCTGGGTCCAGAAATGTCCCCACATCACGAAGGAGAAGACAACCCACAGGGGATGTGCTGGCCAAGAAAACATCCAGAATCATCCCAAAATAGCCACAGTCCTGGTTGCCAGGTGATCTGGGCCCAGCTGTATCAGAGCTAAAAGCGAACCAGCTCTCCTCAAAACCTGAAATGGAGCCATGGGGACCTCCAGGAGGTCTTTTTCCTCTGCTTCACCACCTGCTCCTCTGAAACATACAAAGATGTAGCTGCTTGGGAGCTTCTGACAGCAACCTGCAGCATCCCCAGGCCCAGGGATGGGACTTGGAAGGGATTCACCTCAGCCTTTCAAGACCCTCGCTCCCACACCCCTACCTGGCTCTGCAAAGCTGTGAAGGCCACCACCAGCACTGTGTCCCTTGCACTCACCTAGTGGGGATCTCCACAGGCACCAGCTCCTTGTCAGGCCAGATGTACTTTATGATAATGACTGCTGTGACATACCAGGTGCCAATCACGCTTAGGGAGCTGCAAGAGGGGACAGGAGACTGTCACCGTGCTGCCTCCCTGCTCTGTGGAGGGTCTCCTCCCAGCCTGTCCGGCCCCATCTTCCTCCCTGCACAGCCTACTCCTCCCCACTGTAGAATCATAGAATCGTTTTGGTTGGAAGAGATCTCGCAGATCGAGTCCAACCACTAACCCAGCACTGCCAGGTCCCCACTGACCCATGTCCCTCAGCACCACATCTCCACAGCTTGGAAACCCCTCCAGGGATGGGGATTCCACTAATGCCCTGGGCAGCCTGGCACAGCCCAGGACAAACCTTGGAGGGAAGAAATTGTTCCTCAGGGCCAACCTCAACCTCCCCTGGGGCAGCTTGAGGCCAGCTCCTCTTGTCCTTCCGCTGGTTCCTTGGGAGAAGAGCCTGCCCCCCACCTGGCTCCATCCCCCTGTCAGGGATCTGTGCAGAGCCAGAGGTTCTCCCCTGAGCCTCCTTGGCTCCAGGCTCAGCACCCCCAGCTCCCTCAGCTGCTCCTCACCACACTTGGGCTCTAGACACTTTCCCCTCCTTGTTGCCCTTCTCTGGCCACGCTCCAGCAAACCAGGACCACCCCACCCCTGCTCTCCCTTCCTGTGGGAATGTGCATGGCACTGTCACCCACTGTCCCCAGAGGAGATGCCAACACAGTCTCACTGCACACGCCTGCCAGCAAGGGGCTGGGCTGGGGTTTGGGCAGAAGGAGGCAAGTGTTAAAGAAGGGACCCTCTTCGGTAGCTCTGGTCCAGCTCCAGCAGCCAGGTTATGCCAAGATACTTGGTGGAGCAGGGCTGGCCTGCAGACCACCCAGCCGGGGGACCCTTACTGGCTCTCCTTTCTGTTGGGTGGCCAACTCCAAAGACAGAGGACAACGCAGTCGAAAGCAGCTCTCCTCGCTTCCATTAGCAAGCAGAAGGGAGGGACATGACAAGGAGCAGGACACTGTGGCTGCACAGTGCTCAGCGGCTCCTCTGCTTCCCAGATGGGAAAACTGAGGCACAGGAAAGCGGCAGAGGACATGTTCAACCCCTCAGGGGTGAGCGGGCAGGTGTGGCGCAAGAACCACAGCGTTTCTACTCCCTGTCCCCTGGGATCATGCCTAGGTGGGTGCTGGTGGGCCACCTTGGGTACTTCTGGAACTTTGGGTATTTCTGAACCCACCTGGCATATTTCTGGAAGCCAATCTCCTTGGGGATGGAGAGGGGCAGGATGAGGAGGAAGGCAGTGATGCTGATGGTGAACTTGCGGTCTGTGTACCAGTGGCTGCTCCCAGCTTCCTTGGGCTCCGTCACCAGAGCAGCAATGACTGTGGGGACAATGGGGGATGGTCAGGTTGTCCCCTTCCAGCCCGAGGGACAGCAACCCCCATGGGACACACTTACTCTTGTCCTCCTGGTCCCCGATGATGATGAGGAAAGCGATGCAGGTGCCGAAGGTGTAGACAGCGATGGCCACCTCGCAGAGCACGCCCGGCACCTTCCCGCAGACCGCCCACACCACCTCCTGGTAGGTCCGCTCGTTGCTGGCCTGCGAGCAGTACGCCAGGATGACCAAGCCTCCAATGATGAAGATCACCATACACTGGATTGGGGGGAAAAGACAAAGGAGGGGACACTGAGGCAACAGCATGATGACATCCCCAAAGCCACCCCAAGCAGCCATCCCAGAACACACAGAATGTCCCTGGTACACCTCACCCAACCAGGCTTCCTCCCAGGTGCCAGGTCCTCCCTGAGCCCCTTTTGGAGCTCCACAAGTCCCCTCACACCCCCTCTCCCAGGGCAGGACCATCCCTTCACCGCCCTCTCACCATCTGCAGTGCCCCGCCGCCGGCCATGCTGAAGGCAGCGGGGAAGTTGAGCAGCCCGGCGCCAAGGGCGGCGTTGACCACGATGAAGACAGCTCCCAGAGCCGACGTGGCCCCCGGCCCGTTGCCCTGGCTCTCCCCGCCCTTCGGCACCGTCTCCACGCTGGGGCTCTGCAGGAGCCTGGCCCGCTCCCCGGCGTCGGTGCTCCACTCCCAATCCTTGTCATCGCTGTTGATGCTCCCCACGCCCTGAGCCATCGTCCCTCCTCGGGTGGGACACGGCACCACCGCCCACGTCCCGCTAGTGCTCGTGTTCCGGGCTCAGCCGGGTGCCTCGAGGAGGGTCTTCTGCCAGCGCTGGCTCCATGGGGCAGAGAGGGCAGCCAACGGGCGGGCTGGGGGAGCAGCAGCAGCGCAGGAGGACTGGCACTTCACCGTTCCTGGAAGGGGAGGAAGAAGCACATGGTGAGTGTTAATTAACGTACGCTAACGAGGAACAACGCGGGCATCAGACAGGGGCACGGAGGAAATGAGTTCCCTGGGTCTCAGTCTGGGGGGCACAG
>NW_008620243.1:0-325 GCF_000691845.1 Merops nubicus | reverse complement strand
AGAGCCCCAGCCGGGCGCTGGGGAGCTGCATCCTCCTGGCAGGACTCGCCTCCCTGCGGGCACCAGACCCGGCCACAGGGCTCGCTTCCTGATTGCCGGCCCTGATTCCTGCAAGCTCTGCAAGTGCCGCTGTGCACGTGCTCCTGGGGAAAGGTCAAGGCTGGGCTCCACCAGCACGACCCGCACACGCAGCAGAAACACCGCGTTCCCAGGAAAAGCAGGACTGGCCCCTTCCAGGGCACTCCCCGGGTCACCACCAGCACTGGATGTCTCCCAAAGCTGCTGGACCTGAAGACCTGGTGTTTCCAGCACTGCAGCCCTTGAA
>NW_008620242.1:845-1116 GCF_000691845.1 Merops nubicus | reverse complement strand
GTCTGCAGGCCTGGCTGCTTTTCAGCTGATCCTCTGTCCCATGCTCCGTCTGCCCTCCAGGCCCCTCCAGGGACCAGGGCTGGGGGGGGACAGCCCCCCGGGGCCACGCAGAGGGCTGCCTGCCAGCTCCTGGCCCGATGTCACCCCATCCCGAGGTGCCAAGCCCCACTGTGACCCCCAAACCCCAGCGCAGATCAGCCCAGCACCTCGCTGGCTGCCCACAATAGCAGCGGATCCCTGGCTGGGGGGGGGGCACACCCCCCCCGGGGGC
>NW_008620242.1:0-789 GCF_000691845.1 Merops nubicus | reverse complement strand
GCGGCCCCGGCGGGCAGTGGCAGTGTGAGGACAACGCTTGCCTGATGGATGGGGATCTGATTGAGGCCGTCAACAGGGGCAATTACGGGTAAGAACAGGGCACCAGGAGGATGGGGAAAGGATCCTTCCCCCCTCGGTGCTTTCGGAGGGCACCCCTGACCTGTGCCCCCTCTTCCCGTGCAGCTGGAGAGCCGCCAACTACAGCCAGTTCTGGGGCATGACGCTGGAGGACGGGATCCGGCACCGCCTGGGCACCTTCCGTCCCTCTCCCACCGTCCTGAACATGAACGAGATGCACGTGAGTCACCAGCAACACGGAGGGAAACTGAGGCACGCCCAGGGTGGGCCCTGCCTGAGCCACAGCTTCACCCATCCCCTCGGCCAGCCGCATCCCCGCCCCCGGCCCAGCCGCATCCCCGCAGGGTCCCCAGCCCCGGGAAGGGGCTCGGCACCCGGGGGGGAGGCAGGGAAGGGGCCGTGCCGGGTGTTTGGAGACAGCAGCTCAGCAAATTCCCCCTGACAATCCCCCGGGCTGCCAGTGTTGTTTTTTCCCCCTCTCCTCCGTGCCTGTTTCCCATCGGAAAGCCGGCCCCGCAGCTGCTGAGTCAGCAGAGCTGGCTGGCCAGTGGCTTTGCCAGAACCGGCCCCTCGTTTGGGATGGGGGTCTGTGGGTGCTGGGGGGAGTGGGTGTTGTGCGCCTTGGCTCGGGGAGAGGTTTAATTTTAGAGGCTCTCCCTGCACGGGGAGCAGTCAGGAAGGCTGAGCTGGGCTTGGCTGGGGAGGGGGCAC
>NW_008620241.1:0-524 GCF_000691845.1 Merops nubicus | reverse complement strand
TCCTTTCAACTTTAGGCTAGGTATGAGCTAAGCTATTGTTAGCAGGTGTTGGGAGCATCAAATCCTCCCCAGCTTCTTCCTAATCAGAATGTGTTTACATGTAACACTTCTATAGCAAAAGGCAGCTATATAGGCATAGTGAACTACTCCCTGCTTCACTGTTCCTCTTTAGGTGTTGTCAGATCACAGAGTGATGGACAGACTGGAAGTCAAATCACGGGCAAGTTAAGACTCATCACAAAGGTGGCACCTAAATGGACTTGTAGTGGCACTTTCCATGGCACTGTGTAAATGCACATACAACTGGGTGTCTAGATGTGTAGCTGTATCTGTGTGTAAATTTGCCTAAATTATTTTTTTGGCCTCTGGTTTCATAAGAAGGAACATTTGTTCTTCCAGCTTTACAGCTGGACTTCTGCTGGGCCCATATGAGGGGTGTCAGTCCATAAGCTGCTAATAAAGTCTTGTGCCATGTTATCAACATGTATACAGATCATCAGATCCTCCATTCCAACTCCTTTGGG
>NW_008620240.1:0-10440 GCF_000691845.1 Merops nubicus | reverse complement strand
CCCGGCCCCCTCTCGCCGCCCGGGTTTGGGTGGGAGCCCGGACCCAGCGGGGCGGTGCGGAGCACCTGTGGCCTGGGAGACACCTGCCCGGGCCGAGGTCTGGGGGTGCCCGGGAGTAGGAAAGGGGTGGCGGAGCTTTGCCGTGATGGGAAGCGCTGCCGCGCCCGGCCGCCCCTCTCGGAGTGGTGGCGGTGGGCCGGTAAGTGGGAACGTTACAAGAGAGAGGTGGCGGTGAGGAACGTGACCCCGCGGGGAAGGGAGGCAGGAGTCCTCGGGCTGGTCCGTTCCGAGAGGACAAAAGGGCAGCGGAGTGACCCCGGAGCGGCAAACCCCCTGCAGGTTTCAGTGGTCCTCCGCCAGGAACGTCCCGGCTGAGATTCATAATAATGAGGTTAAATTGTACCCTCAGACCGAGCGCTTTGATATTTTTCTTGGGCTTTGCCTTCTTATCTCCGTTTTATGCCTGGTGGAACAACTGAGTCTAGCAAGTGCTAATAGATCTATTTAAAACTGCCGTCGCTAGTTTGTGTCTTCCATTTCCTCTCGAGGGGTAAGTTGGGAAGAAATCTGAGTTAACAGCAGTGAAAACACAGTTGAGCTCCTGTTGAGTTTATACATGATTCTGCAGATGTCTTTTGGTCTCCAACATGAA
This sequence comes from Merops nubicus, assembly GCF_000691845.1. Taxonomy (NCBI): domain Eukaryota; kingdom Metazoa; phylum Chordata; class Aves; order Coraciiformes; family Meropidae; genus Merops; species Merops nubicus. Next base: position 9,788 of record NW_008620240.1, on the reverse strand, counting down.
TGCTTCTAATGCTTTATCCTCCTTCATCTTTGACATTTTCAAAGTAGAGGTTTTTATAGGGGAAAGGTAACTGTCATTCTTTGGGAGTTCATCTGTTTCTTTTACACGTTCTGTTGGCTGTCAGGCACCTCTCTCTTCTGCACTGCAAGTGATGTGCCTTGGCTGTGGTGTATAATTTGCGTTAGCATAGCCACACGCCCTGAAGCTGCATTCTAGGATGTAAACCCTGTAGACTAGTTGGTTCTTGAGAGCACGGCGAAATACCTGTGACATACGTTTGAACCTTTCTCTGACCTTGCAGCCATAGATAGTGGTAGGTGATCCTAGATCCTGTTTGCTCTACATGACTTGTATTGCAGTGGCAGAATGCTTTACCTGTGGCTTGTCAACTCTTGAACTCTCTGCCCTTTTCTTGTTTTGCCTCTGAGTGTTGATTTTTGTTTGTTTTTTTGTTTTTAGCAAAGTTGAACTTTTTGGACAAGAAATACGTTGCCTATGTAACTGCTTGTACTAGGGAGAAGGAGGAAAGCGATGAACAGAAAAAAGAGAGAAGGAAATGTTATAGGAAGGGTTGCTATAAAGGAATACTTGTCTTTTACGTTTTCTGGGCAGTGTGCTTGAACTGATTTACAAAGTAATTTTTTTTTTCCCCCTCTGTATTTCTGTTTCCTCCCTGCAAAGAAATATGAATTTTAAAAGAAAAATGAAGTCTGAACTTTTGATTGAGAGAAGTGGTCTGAAAGCAAAAAGGTGCCTGAGCATTTGTGACAATTTTTTTTTTAATTTGCTGTAGTAATGAAAATTGAGAAGTGAATGAAGAGGGTGCTTAATTGGAGAGGCTGAACGAAAAAATAGCAACAACAAAAAAAACCTGCTTTGTAATTTAGTGACTCTTCCTAACAAAAAGGGAAGCAGGGGTTTAATATACTTCTATCTCCAGGCTAAGCTGAACTCTTTGGTGACTTATTGCTAACAAAACTTTGGATGAAATTGAAGGACAGAAACTTACTGACTTTTGTGTGCTCCATAGCAAGCTACTGGCTGGAAAAAATAGAAGGCAGCAACAAATCTTTCTCTTACAAATAACAAATTTTTGTTTATGGTGTAGAAGTGGCCTAAGAAAAACAGACATTTTGCAATTACCCAGATGTCTATCACCAGTTACTTGAGATGAAATCTGTGTCTGATACATCCTTGCCAGCAGAAGGTTGTTCTTACTATAGTATTACAAAATATAGTACTGCTATCCCAGTTCCATATGCTTGTATTCCTTTATGCCCATACTGACAGTGAGGACACTTTGGAGGCTTATCGTATTCCTGATACAGCTGCACTGATGGATGTTTTGTGTAGATTCACGTTTCTGTCGCTAATGCGAATATTATTACTTAGCTGACTTCCAGCAGTCACGGCACCAGAAAGGTACTTCCCTGACATGTCCTGTTTCTTTGCATTCTGGGAATGATTGTTCTTGAGTCCTCGGACAAAAAAAAGTAATCCTTTACAGGAGCTCTGAAGATGCATTCATTTAACTTGCACTCTATTTTATTTTAGTATGTTTTTGCATCCAGGGAGATATGATTTATCAAGAGTTCTAGTGTAACAAGTGTTTTAGTGTAACACAAGAGCATTAGTGATGGAGCTGGCATTGCTCACGAAACCTCCTGCTCTTCAGGCGCCCTCATTACCTATACTTCCAACTGTGGTGTTTTCTGTGGGAACTGGTCTTTAACAATGTACGCTTTGCTTCGGTATTTACAACCTCTTGCTGATCAGTATATCAAAAGCATTTTCATTTAGGGGATTCATTTCAGCACTTTAATTGAGGAAGTCTCTTTGTTTCAACCCTCTATAATAAGCCATTCAAAATGCTGTCTTTGAATGAACTAGGTCACTGTAACGCACGCGCACACAGAGTGATTCTCATCTGCTTAGGGTAGCCTGCATTCGGTCGAGCCATATCCCTGGTGAGATTGTCCCTGAGTTATCCTTCTTGGACTGGCTTGTTCACAGAGAGCTTATGCCGAAAATTCACTGCTGGAGGTCATTCTCCATTCTTGGCATCTCTGGCAGCCTTAAGCTTAAATTGCAGCCTCATTTTCTATCCAATCAATACCACTCTTATGTCACTGAGTTTCCATGGTGCCCCCAATCTTCTGTCTACTAGCAGGAATAGCATTCTGTGTTGCTATATATACTTACTAAACCTGTCAAAACTACTTAGGGACTGTCGCACTAATTTATATCCATATCCTGATATTATTTGTATCTGTAGAGCTTTGACTGATGGAACTCGCTGCACTAAGGAATCAGCCCCAACAATGCACTCCAGGGATGGCTCAAGGGATGGACATTTTGAGAAAGGGAAAAAGACTCTCTTCTAGAGTAGCTGGGTTAGTCTAGAATCCTTTGAGCACAATGGAGCTGTTGAGGCTTGGATGTTTTCAAAATGACTCTAAGTTAATGCTTTGGGAAACATTCTCTATTGTGCTGCTCTGAACGAATAGAGGGTCCTCTCCGATGGAGCCACTGGGAGGAAAACAGAAAAGTGGGCATTGTCAAGTGTTCAATGTGCATCTGAGGAGTTGGGGGAAATTTTAGTCAGTTGTCTTGCATTGTTTCTGTCAGCAGAAGCACCATGGAAAAATTAAAGGAGTGAGCGATGTTTTATGTAATGTGGATATTTGTGTTTTACCACAGTAATGCACAGAGCATTGTAGTTGCACAAGAAATAGCATGGTGGTGTCTCTGGAGGGACACAGCAGCAGCCAAACAAGATGCTGAAAGGTGTATATTCTGTGTGTCATTAACTTCCAAGGGACTGATACCTGTTATTTGTGCAAACAGTAATAGACACTAAATAAAGATCAGTAGAATTTTTTTTTCTAATTATTTAAATAAGCTTTGTGAAGTGTTGGTCTTGTATCAGACAAAGGTGGTCATCAGCTGGAGAAACTCTTTGATCCCACTACTTCTAACATAAGTTTAATCCAGCCCATGAAATAAGAGTTGGCAGTCAGTATGGAATTTGCTGCTTGAAGTTTTTTTTGCTCTGAGTTTCCAGAAGAACTGATTTTGTAATGCCAAGTTCACGAATACTTTTCAGACTCTCTTTAGGCTCCTACAGTCTTTTCACTAAGTGAAAAGTAAGGACCTTTAAGACTTAAAAGGCTCTGCTGCAGGTGGTGTTTGATGTAATGGTATTAAAGTTTAAGTTTTCAGCAATAGCTCACCTTATGGTAGAAAGTGGCAGTGGGACTTCACCTAACTAGACACTGTCTTGGCCAATATGTCTCACCTTGTTTTATTCCAAACAGAATCACTGAAGTGTTCAAAGTATCTGGCTCCACCTCCTGCAGTGGCACCATAATGATTTTTTTAAAAAAACTTCTCTCATTTCCTTCTTTGCCTCTGTATGTGGGAGTGACTTTTTAAAAACTGTAATCATCTTGCAGCCTGCTTTTTAATGTGTTTCAGACCGGAGGTTGAGAGAACACAGCTGTAGGCAGTTTTATGGGAGAAGAGGGGGAGGGAATGTGAATGTAATAAAGAGCTAGATGCATTACTGATGTAGCCAGGTGATTTCCACCCCCTTTCATCTGTCCAGTCCAAAAAGCCTCTGCCCTTCCTTGCTTTCCCAGAATGGCAGATTTTGTCTTCACTGTGGATAATCTCTGGAGGTGAGGAGTAGAGCCAACTATGTCTGAGGTAAAATCCATTCTCAATACATTAAGAAATACATATTAATACATTAATTTGGGCCATAGGAGCACATTGCTTGGCAAGTGCCATTGATTGCGTGGTACAGACGGGTACAGACTTTAAAGCAGAAGATCATTACAGGAGTTGGGGATTTTCTGATAAAAATAATCTCTGCAAATAAATAGTGCTTGGGGCTCCAAGTCCACTGCCGTTTAGTAAACTGCAAAGGTCAATTTTAAACTGGACCTTTCTGCTCTGAGGCCTGCCAGCACTATTTCAGAGCTCATTAAATGTTTCATAAAAGCATTATAAAAGCTTCCTTCCTCATTAGTTTCTACAGAGTTCCAATGGAGCTTGTACCCTGTAAAATCCCCTGTTTAGTTGTGGATGATAGCATCATCAAATGCTTGTGGGGAGGGAAGAGAGAGGAGAAATTCTCTTAATACCTCAGGCCAAATGCTTGTTTTGACACTGGTCCACAGCTATATAACAGCGTAAATGAAATATTTGTTGTCTTCAAACAATATTTTTGGAGCAACTCACTCAAAGTACAAGTTCTCCTCTCAGAAGTAAAACCAGATAGAACAATGCTGAGGGAAGAGAAGGCTGGGTGGGCTTTTCCTTCCTTCAGCAAGCCTCTGTCTATGCACCTGGGCTGATGCTCTGTTGCATTAATGGGGCTGGTCCAGCTGGCAGTGGAGACAGGCACAGAAGTAGTGATGCCAGCAACGATGTAGATTGTTTTCTCAGGCTTGAGTGTAAAGTTGCCCCTGATCTTCTGAGCTCATTAAGGGAGACAGACCACCCTGCTGTTACCTTCACCATCTGACTTTGCTACCTGCATCTGCCTGTTGCCTTAGATTGTCCCTAAGGATTGGAAAGGTAAAAACCAGATAGCTGTGGGTATATAATGGGTATATAAGAAACAAGGAATTCCCTGTGTATTAACAAAAGCAGTATATATATATATATATGCCAGAGTGCCTCTGTCTGATCACAAGCAACAAAAATTACTAAACTGGCTCCTCAGTTTCAGTTCCATTGGATATCAGGCACAAAACCTGTTTTCTTTTTGGGTTTTGTTTCTCAGAGGCCTGTGAACAATGGCATTAGTTTCATGACCAACTAAAGATGATCTGACTTGCATTTAAGGCCTCCTTGTTTCAACTGGATCGCTAGTACAACAGATTTATTTATGTATTAATTTTTTTAGCTATACTTCTAACATATCATGTGTCTCAAAGTGCAAAAGAGCCTTAGTAGTGCAGTGCAAATGTATGCGCCCATCTGTAGCCAGCAACAGACGGCTCACAGTCTGGGAGATCTTTGCCTCTGTTACATGAGCATCCAAAATGTGCCTAATACTGTGTGTAGGTAGTTCTCATATCAAGTACCTTGTATTTAAAATTGGCAATTTTACAGGTGTTTTGTCTTTTTTTTTTTTTTTTTTTTTTTTTTACAGGATTACAGCATTCAAGCAACAGTGGGAAGAGTGGTATTGGCTCACGATGCCCATTTTAACATTTCTGTGATGCTCTTCTAGGCACTTTGTTGGATAGTAGTGGATAGATCCTTTAAAGGTCTACTGTCTGTGAAAGTGTTGCATGAAGGGAAAGGATAAATTTGGATAGACATAAATTTGATAAGAGAGAAATCCCCTTGCTTTCTAGCCATTCCTCAGAAATTAGAGGGGCTAGGGGTAGCTGGACTTACCTCTTGCTAGGTATGCCAGTGAGAGCCGTGACTATAGGTCCAACACCAGATGCAGATGCACAAGCAGCCTGTTGCTGTAGGTCTGGTCGCATCCAAAAGCAGCAATTGGATGCACGAATAGCACGGTCTATTCACACACAACATATATAGATTCTTTAAGACTGCCTACAATAAATGCACTAGGCTGCAGACTAGCTATATAGCTCTAAGATGTGATTGCAATCACAAGAATAATTTCTCAGGGAAAACCGCACTCAGTGTAGGCGAGGCCCCAAATCCTACTGGAAGGCATCCCTTCTGGGGAGGGGTGAGGAGAACCAAACCCTGTCTGTCCCTACGACTTGGTGCGAAGTTCTTGTCCCATAAATTTGGTCCAAAAAGGGATAATAGTTATACCTTGTTCATTATTATAAAGTGGGGGTGGGTGGGACTGTGGTCAGACAGTTGTTCCATGTGGTCAGCAGAAAACTTCCTTGGTCAATTCTGCAAGAAGTAGATAACTGCTGTAAGATAAGTGGTGAAATGGGATAAACAGCCTTCACTGCATTCCATGTTTCCTCCTCAGTGCCATGAGAACATAGACCACTGAATCTTCACCCAGCTTCTGTGTCTGCTCTGTCACCAGATATTTGTCAGCAGTGTTGAGCTTTGCAATCTTCACTTTTTTTTTTTGCTTTGTTCTTCCAACAGACAATGATACAGGAAGGGACTTATAAATGGTAGAAAGATGACATCTCTAATATGGTGCTGTGTCTCCACTATTATGGCACTACAAAGTCACAGTTAGCTTTTGGACAACTGAACTTCTTCCATTTCCATATTGAGATCTCTTTCATTGCCCTAAGAATCATATTCTTCCTGTCAAGCAGAGATTAATACTAAAGCGGGCACACATCTTCCAATCATTATTCAGGAAAAGCTGATGGTTCAGTGAGAGCTTCATCAGAATAAGGACTATAGAATTCAGCCAGAAATTTAGAAAGGGTGCCCACTTCATTGTTTTGGTGACAAATTCTTCAAAATTAGACACAAGTTACAATGCTGCTAAGTGGTTGTAATACTTCTTGCAGCAGAATCTTACTGCTTACAGTTGAAGTGCCTTTGCAGTGAAGTACTTTTTAGTAAACTGAAGATAAGATATTATTCTGATACTTTGCATTATTTATGATAGGAAAACACTTTGTTCCTTTAGTTTGAACAATAAAAATGTGTTCTTTCAAAAGTAGTCTCCCCACCATATTAAACAGAAATAATTTGAACTTCTTTTTCTATCTACCTAGGGTTGTTCTTCCTGGAAACAATCTCTTCTATGGTAGTAGCTTAGCTTTTCTGCTGATGATGCCAAAAGGCCCCTGAGATGCAATCATTGCTTCCCCATAGCTTGTGCCACCTGACTGCCTGGTGGTTTGTTTGGATTGCTGTCTTCCCAGAGGTCACAAAGATGTTTTTGTTTGCACAAGAGTCACTTGCTTTTATTAGAAGCCTGCTGGGGTGCAGCTGATAGGCAGTAGGGACTGAGGGATGGGAAAAAAAAAAATCCAAGGCAACAGATAGGATTTTCAGAAATCTTCCAAAAACACTGTGAGCTTTGGTTCAGGAACTTCATGTCATTTCACTTGTTAAATCCTCACTTTTCTAAGCTGTGCCTTCAAACTGTGTTTAATGTCTGATGTGTGTGTTGTCAGATGCTTTTGCTAATCTCTGTAGATGATGCTTGCTGAAGTGATTATTTGGCAGAAGTGTGTGAGCAGGCATGTGTGTGACTCCTGTTGGCATGGCAGTTAGTATGATATGGCATCAGCATACTTGCTCTGTGCTGTAGGCCTCCTCCTCTTCTAGGCATACTTAAGCAGCAGGGAAGAAAACCAAGAAGGCATGGGGGGAGCCTGTTACCATATGGTGACCTTCTGTCCAGTTTGACCAAAGACCTGTGAGTTCAGAAGAGTCTAAAGGCTGCTCTTGTTTTCCTTCTATTACTAACCATTATAAGTAGATCATCCACCAGCAGAGCATTTATAAAGAGCTGCAGGGATTATGGGCCAGCTAAATGGGGGTACTTACACTGAATCTAGACTCAGGAATTTCCCTGCACTTGCTGAATAGTGTGGGAACCATGTTTATGGGGTGATAAAGAAGAAAAGGCAGGCTCCACTGCCTTCATATTTGTTAGCTCAAGAACCCATCTTTAAATGGGACTTGAAGTTTAGTTTTTGTTTTAGACTCTTACTGAGAGTACTTAGTTTACAAGATCAATCACAGCTGAAATCAAAACCCCTGATGATAGGCATTAAGGTGTATGCCATTTATGAGTGGGTGGGGGTGAATTCTCTTGGGATAAGCTTTATAGCAGTACAGTTACTGTGGGGCCTTCAGCAGCTTCGCTTGATATTTTTTCTGGATATCTGTTTAAGCATGAGCTGCTCCTGTAATTTTTTGGTAAAACTAAAACTGTTGGAGAGTTTTGCTCTTCCACTTTCCAATGTAAACTACTTCTGTCATTTCATGTTAATAACTGTACCTTTCCAAGGCATGGTGTGGCAAAACCCCTTGCCAAAACCTGGCCCTGTATGACCATCTGGTGCTGTGAATGTTCTGGCTTTATCCTGATGAGAGGTAGAGGCTGGGATCAGCCCTCAATTTTTCCTCCGAAGAGAGAAAACTTCTGGGCTTAATATCTGAAATGATTTTGTAAAACTGTTTGGAATCAAAAATATAGGAAAGCAGGGAACATTTTCTCTCCTTGTCCCTAACTACCTGCAAAATTGGTCACATTTTCACAATGAAAATTCTGAAGTTCAAAAAGGGATGGGAGTAGGAGAAAAAGTAGATGAACCTCTTGCTCTTAGGCATAACTTTGAGCTAGAAAAGTTATTTTGCGGCTGCTTTCAAAAAACATTTATAAGGCCTTTTACTATTCTGCCGCTGAGATAATATTTACAAACACCTCTTCTTATTTGGTAGCATAATGTGCTATGTGATTCTGGCCTTTCTTTGGCTGGTTCTGTCTGCCCAAATACAGCACCTCTGCTCATTTTTCACAAAGGCTGTGAGCTCTTGAGAATGGCTGGAGATTGAATACTGCTGTACAAGGAAAGGACTAAAAAGCATACAGCACGTACTTTGTTCATTTAGTCTCTGTGTACTGTAGTTCAGTTTGAATTATTTATGACTGTATCTACAAGGAAGTAGTCCTATAAATAAAAGCCCCTCTTGTGCTAACCACGACTATAGTTTGAGTGGATATGGACACTGCATTTTTATAGAGGGGAAAAAAAATTAGCTCTGTAGACACATCGGCCCAACGCTGTGCTTTGCACACACACATCAAAAGGGAGTCTCTATATGGAGAAATGTTCCGAACTGGAGGGATGCGTTGTCCAACTTTAGACTTTCCAATTGCACAACATGTACTATAAATGACAAGTTCACGTCTTTCTGTATTGACCCTTTCAGCATGTGCAGTAAGGCTCTAATTCTAGCTGGGACTGTACCAACTGAGATTTCTAGAGTGGAGATCAAGTAGGTGGAAATTTTTTGTCTTATTTAAATAGGAAATTCTGAAAAAAACAAACCCAAAGCAGGAGAAGTCTGAAGTGTAAATTGTCTGTCTAAGTCAAGGAAAAAAATGAGGTTGAAATATTCCATATAAGTCTTGAAATGGAAATTTTTGAGTTACTGAATCTAAGTTTTCTATTCCATGTCACTGAAATTCCAGTTTGTATCTGAACACTTGCAGCACTTAATGGGTATTAAGGGAACCGAAACAAGAATTTGAGCTTACATGAGAGAGAAACATTGGCTACAGTTAGCTCTTTGTGATGTCCTATGATGTCCAGTTGATGCTGTTCATTATGTGATTTTTATGCTCACGATGTCTCACAGAAAGTGATATAGTATACGGCAGTAAAGACTGAGGGGTGTTTGCTCAAATTTATCCTTTCCTGATACATTTAAATTTTTTTTCAAGGTATACTTTTGAAAATTAGAATACCTATAATTGTAATAGTTGTAAAATCTTTTAGTAATTGTTAATTATTACAACTTTATTTGTATTACAAAATTCTTTACAAAATAATGGTTTATTTACAATAATCACTATTCTATTTCTATAATTGAATAAAAATGGAATTTTGGTTCCATATTTCCCCCAAGACTTCTGCATTTTCTTTTCAATTACTCTATAGGATATGGTGTGTGGAATTTTTTTTTTTCTCACTATATAATCATAGCTTCTGTTACAAAAGACATTGTATCCTTTGGTCAGTGTTCAGTAGACCTCCTAGCCCTAGAATAATATAGTTTTGACTGCCTGCAGTGTATGGTTTGTGTGAAATGAAAGGAAAATATATAGGAAAGGAAAAAAAAAAAAAATA
>NW_008620239.1:4173-5897 GCF_000691845.1 Merops nubicus | reverse complement strand
CCGGCTCACCTGCCTGCCCCCCTGGGGTGGATGCTGGACCCTGACAGTGCCCCCCACCTCCAGCCCGCTCTGATCTGGGGATGGAGGAGCACACACGCCTTGGTTCGATCGCAGCTCAAGCCCTGCCTCAGTTGCCCTCCAACACCCCCTGCCCAACTCAAGCCCTAAGTGATAGTGACTACACATGGTGAGGAGCTTCTCTGCCCCTCTGCCAGCTCCCCTGACACCCCACCAAGTCTCTTCCCTTCTTAGGAACCTGAGGACACATTCAGGGACACCCCTCTAACCCCCTCCAGTGGGGTCCGCTCTCCAAAGGGGTACAGCATTACCCAGGGGAACCCCTTGCCACAGGACACCCCAGCATAGCCGCGGGCACCGCCACCCTGCCACCAGCCTTGCACAGGGCAGAGGGACGAGATGCACCTCACCCTGCAGCTGCACTGGGGACACTTGCCCCCACCACACCCCCATTAGGGTGGTGCCAAGGGGGGCTGGAGGCAGCACCCCCAGATGCCACCACCATGCCATGGTGATGGCAGGCAAGTACCTGTCCCTGTGGGGCAGCTGTTGGTGCCAAGCATGGGCAGCAGCTGTGCCAGGCTTTCATTTTGTTGGCCGCGGGAAGCCGCCGAAAAAGCCGCAGCACCAGGGAGGGGTGCAGGGAGCAGAGAGTTTGAGGGGTCCCCCACACTTCACAGTTGTACCCACCAGCCCTGCCTAGCGTCCTGGGGCTGGAGGGCAGAGGGTGCCGGGGTACACCCCATCACCCCAAAAGTACGAGGGAGGTGACATCACCGCTAGCTGCATCGTCCCCCACCCCCATTTAATCAGCAGATGGCTGCCGGACCCCCCCGCCGGGCAGCGCCAGGCCTGTGCGGGGCCATTAGCTTTATTGGCTGCACTGAACCAGAGCCAGGCCTCGTTAATTGATGCAGGCATCTTCTTCCCCTCCCCGCCGAGCCCCCAGCAGCCTTTCCCCAGCCCCTACCTGGGCCAGGGACGGGGGACCCCTCTGCCAGGGCACCGAAATGGCACCTATGCTGGCCACATGTATATGGCTTGCACCTATTGCTGAGCACATGCAGCCTGCACGTGTGAAATTGCACACACGCATGCACACGCTTACTCACACTTATGCGCCCTCCCCACCCCGGCAAAGCTGGGTGGTGCTCCGCTACCCCCAACACCCTATCCACCCTACCCATCCAATGTGGGGTGCTGTGCTTTGTGCCCACACCCACTGCAGCATGGCACAGGCCAAAGGTGTGCTAGGGAGGCTGGGGGTCACCCCGAGCACTGCCACCGTATCCTCTATGCCCCACCAGCTGCTCAGGGGCACCCCAAAGCCCAACACCCACCCCCTCCGGGAGCAGGAGGGTGCGGGGAGGCTCAGGCTCCCACTCAGCATCACTTCCTGCTTTCGCTTTGTTGCTGAGCCGAGGCCTGGCCGGGGGGAGGCGGGTGATGCCCCCCAGGCCTCCCCAGGGGGCACAGGTAGGGGCAGTGGGTGTTTCGAGAGGGGGCATAGCGTGGCTGCAGCTGGTCATCACTGGGGTCATCCACCAAGCTGGATAGTGGGATGGTGGTGGGGAGCAGGATGGTGGTGGGTCCCCATGCCTGGCACTCCCGGGCTGAGTTGGCATCAACTTCCGGCCCCCGGCCCGGGGAGATTTAGTCTCTCTCCCCCCCCCGAGGCTGCAGGACAGGGCTGGCACAGCAAAGGG
>NW_008620239.1:1237-3911 GCF_000691845.1 Merops nubicus | reverse complement strand
CTGCTGCTGCCCCAGGGATGCTGTTGGCTGCTGGGTATGGGTCCTGGAACCCCTTCCAAGAAACTTCAGGGGAGCGTCCCTCAAAGCATTCCCAAGCCCCATTCCCATGGGAAAGCACCAGTTCCCCCCTCAGGCCTGGCACTGTCCTTCCTGCTCCCTCACAGGGGCTGCAGAAGGGGACCAGCCTCACTGACCCTCTCCCCAAATCTGGCACCTCCCAAATTGGGAAGCCGGGTGCCAGAGGGCAAACCTGTGGGGTTGGGGGTGGCCCCTGCGGCTCACCCCCGCCCCAGCCTCCCATACTTCCTCCTCCCAAGGTACAAAAGGAGAAGCAGGCGGGCACAGTGTGGGTGAGGGGACACGCCAGCATCCCCCCCAGCACCCAGTGAGCACCTCAGGGCACCCCACGACTCCCGGCCACAGGTAAGGGGCTCTTCTTCCCAGGGGAAACCGAGGCATGGGGGGGGAAGGGGGCAAACAGGAGGATGGCTCATCGAAGGTCGCCCAAGGGCACCGGGATGGAATCCCAGGCACCCAGAGTCCCATGCCCCGTGCCAAGCCACTCTGCCGTGGCAGGGGCACAGGGCACTCACACACACCTCAGCGCAGGGGCACAGGGCACTCACACACACTTAGGCACGCTTGGGCACGCTTGAGCACACGCGCTCCCGGGCGTGCACATGCAGCCTGCCGTGCACACCACCGCCTGCTCCCGCGTGTGCTCCCCCAGCCCCACGCCCAGCCACCACCCTCGGTGACAAGCCCCAGACCCATCACTTCCATGGGCACCGTCCCTCACCTTGGCCCCAGGGTGCCATTCCTGCACCCCAAAACCACCCTTCTGCACTGTGCCTCCTGGCCCCCCACGCCACAACACTCTCAAACCCCGTGCCAGTTCCACAGGTACCATGCTGTACCAGGGGGCTCTGCCTGGGGTTCAGCTCAGTTTGGGAGTCTGCATGTTTGGGGCTGTGTGCCTTCCTTCTCTGCCCCCCCAGGAGCCTCCCACACTGTTCATGGTGTGAGCGAGGGAAGCGAGAGCAGAAGCGAGGGCAGTTCTTCCCCTGTGCCAAACCCACATCCTGAATCCTGGGGCATGAGGACAGGGATGAGGGCAGGAATACACCAGAGTGGGTGGGCTCAGCCTCAGGAGCCCCCCAAGGAATAAGGACACGGGCTGGGCACAGCGTGGGGGCAGAGCCGGGGGTCATTTTGGGATGGGGCTTGTGGATAACTAAGGTGGTAAGTGATGGTGATTGCGCACCCCATACTCCCTGCCCCATGTAGTTGTGACACATGGGCAGGGAAAGGGGGTGCTTGAGCCCGTCCCCTCTTACCTTAGCAGTAAGTAGCTCGGCATGGAGGGTTGGAGGGGGGAAGACACTCTTCTTGGGGCAGAGAGTTTGGGGGTGCCAGGTGAGTGCCAGCCTGGCACTTCTCATCGCTGCCCCTGCCTCTGCAGACCACCCGGAACAGCCATGGCAGGGGATGGGGAGCTCAACCGCATTGTCAAGGACCTGCAGAGTAAGTGTGCGAGCCTGTCCCCTGCCACCACGTACCAGCATGTCCCCTGCACAGCACATCTCACCCTGGCCGTTCTGGGTCCCTCCACACACCCACCCATCACTGCCGGGGGTATTCTAGAGCATCCCAGTGCCAAGCCTGCCACTGCTGCCTGCTCCTGTCCTCACTGCCAGCCTCAGGGGACCAGCAGCGCCTGTCGGGTACCTGTGTCCCTTGCTCTCCCTGCTCCCCTGCTTCATCCCAGGGCAAGTTCCTCTTTCACCAGCCGGCAGAAATCCCCGGGGCCGGGAGCTGGGAAGTGGTGGGGAGGAGAATGGGGTGGGGCAGGGTGCCCGCTGCCCAAGCCATGCCAGCTCAGCCCTGCCATCCCACAGAGACAGTGGCCGAGCTGAACTGCAGCTACCGGGAGCAGAACCTGCCAGTGACAGACGGGAGCAGGGAGCTGCACAGCCTCTGTGCCCAGCTGGAGTTCCTCCTCCAGGTACTGCTGCTCCTCCATCCCCGTCTCTCCCTGTCTCAGCTTTCCCTGGGCAGCAGCTGAGTGCAGACCAGACCCCATGCCAGGTGTTTTGGGAGGTGGGATGACCCCAGCCAGCGTTGTCTGGCCCTGGGCATCCCCAGCCATGAGTGCACCCAGACCAGGCTCGCCCACGCCTGCGTGTGTAATCTCACATACCGCAAATGGGAAACGGAGGCACAGAGCCAGTACAGAAGGGACAGCCAGGGGACACTGGGACCCGCTCTGCTGGGGAATTGGTTGGATCCCAGCCCCACAGGGGACAGGCTGGGAGGACAGGGGACACCCAAACAAGCAAGCTCAAGCTCGTGCCTCTGCCAGTTTGACCTCAAGGAAAAGAGGAGCTTCTTCGGGCAGCGCAAGGACTATTGGGACTTCCTGTGCCAGGGCCTGGCACGGCGCCGGCAGGAGCACGAGGGCATTCGCTTCGTCACCTCCCTGGACAAGGTGGGCACGGGCTAGTGGGACACCCAGGGGCTCGTGCACACAAACATGTGAGCACTTCTGCTTCTTCCTAGGTGCACGTGCACCTATGCACAGGTGCACACTCACTTGGGCACTGAGGTTTTGCACACCAGGTTTTCTCCCACCTGGTGTCCCTGCTGCCCCCAGCCTTGGCCTTGGGGACCCTCT
>NW_008620239.1:0-1214 GCF_000691845.1 Merops nubicus | reverse complement strand
GCGTTTGGGTGGGGGGGGGGGGGCAGATTGGTGTGGCAGGGATGGATAACCCCTTCTCCCCACAGCTGAAGACCCCTGTGGGCAGGGGCCGAGCCTTCCTGCGGTACTGCCTGGTGCACCGGCAGCTGGCAGAGTCCCTGCAGCTCTGCCTCCTCGACCCCGAGAGCCTCCGGTGAGAGCAGGGGGCACAGGGAAGGGATGCTTGCAGTGCCAGGGGGCATGGTGGGCAGTGGTTTGGAGCCTGTTTTGTTGTTGCAGTGAGTGGTACTATGCCCGCAGCCCCTTCCTGAGCTCCCAGCACCGGGTGGAGATCCTGGGCAGCCTCTATGAGCTGGATGGCATCACCTTCCACCTGGCCCTGTACAGGGCTGACCTGGACACTGCCTGGCCCATGTTCTCTGAGTGAGTCTGGGGGCATGGGGGACACTGTGGGCATTGGGGGCAGTTCCCCCCTGCAACCACAAGCATCCCTGGTCCCCTGTCACCAGATGCCACCAGGTGTCATCAGCCCTGCTGCTCTCTCCATCTCTGTGCCCAGGGAGCCATGAGGGAGGGTGGTGATGCCCTGCTCACCCTAAGGGTGACCTGGTGACCCTGAGTCCCACATCCCCTTCTAGGACACTGGTACGGCCCAGCCCAGTGGCTGGGAGCAGCCCGGCAAAGACAGCCCCACAAACAGACAATACTGACACCAGGGAGCATGGATGGCCTGATGACATTGTCCATCCTCCCATGGCACCCCATGGAGTCCCAGCCCACCCATGCCCACACACCTTGGCTGCCCTGTGGATAGAAGGTGTAGAGGTGGAGGATGTGGAGGTGAAGAAGGACATGGAAGAGGAGGATGAAGAGGAGGTGGAGAAGGAGGAGAACAAGGAGGAGGAGGTGAAGGATGCAGAGATGGACATGGAGAAGCAGGTTGAAGTGGAGGATGACATAGAAGAGGAGAACGAAGAGAAGTTGGAGGAGGATGAGAAGGAGCTAGAGGATGTGGCTGTAGAGCAGCTGGAGGATGCACACAGTGCCAGCAAAGCACCGCAACCCAGTGGTGACAGGGAGTCTCCACCATCAAGCACGGGGTGCACGCCGGCCTCCCCACCACCAGTGCCCGGCCAGCCGGGAGAGACGGAGGCATCCCTGCGGGCACTGGTGTCCCAGCTGCGCACCGAGCTGGGGCAGCGGGAAGCAGCGTGGCGGGCGCTGGAGGCCCGGCT
>NW_008620238.1:1441-2861 GCF_000691845.1 Merops nubicus | reverse complement strand
CCACCCTCACCTGGGGCTCTTCTGGGTGGACATGTACTGCTCCATGATCTTCTGCACCGAGCGCTGGATCTCCTCCGCGTTGATTTTCCCTGGTGGGATGGAGCAGTGGGGGCCTGAGCCGGGCTGGTCACGTGAAGGGGGTGACCCCCCCAGCGTGCCAGGCCCCCAGGACTCACCCATATTACCGAAGATCCCCTGGTTCCTCAGAGCATCCACGTAGGAGCCCGTGCTGATGAAGGGGCCCGGCCGCACGGCGCTGCCCGGCACCCGCGAGCCCGTGATGTCAAAGAAGGGATCCATCTGTGAGGGGAGCTGGTGCTCAGCGCTGGTGCCCGGCGTGCAGAAGGCACCCAAGGGTGCTGCAGCACCTCGTCCCTGCCCGAGGTGCCCCCACGGACGGGCACAAGCGTTTGCCAAAGGGGTGGGTGTGTGAAAGAGAGACGGCCACACCCAGGCTCCTGTTCTCCCCCCACCCCAACCTCCCCCTCACCTTGGAGCCCAAGCAGATGGTGAGCTGCTCCTTGAGGTGCCCAGCCTGCACGGCCACCCTGCTCTTCTCCTCCAGCTCCCTGCCAAGCTGCTCCTTCTCCACCAGCAGCTTCTTCTTCTCCTCTTGGCCACCCTTGACCTGCTTCTCGGCGTTCTGCAGCCTCCTCTCCAACTCCTGCTTCTCCCTGGAGCAGTTGACGTGACACTGCTGGATGTTGATGTCGCAGACGCTTTTCACCACGTACTTGGTCTCCCGTTCCTGCTGCCGGAGGAAGAGTCCCTCTGTCTGCTGGGTCAGCCACTTGAGCTGGTCCTGCAAGGCGTCGCAGTTGTAGGAGCTGCCCATGCCCTTGATGCGCTGGAAGACGTAGTTTATGTCCGACCTCAAGGACCCACACTCGTGTTTCCGCAGCTCCAGCTCGGTTCTAGTGGACTCGCAGCTGCCCGTGGTGGTGAGCAGCTCCTGCTGGCACCTCTCCTGCTCCTGGGTGGCTTTGGTCAGCGTGTCACCTGCCTGGCGACACTTTTCCTCCAACTCCTTCTTGGCCAGGGCTGCCTGGTCCAGCTGGCTCCTCAGCTGCGCCTTCTCGGCTGCAAGGGGGACAGCGTGGGGTTGGGGGGTCGTTTTTCCCCCCTTGGCTTCCACCCCACGTCTTGAGGGGACACCCCTGACTGCACGGAAGTCTTCAAGGGGTGCTGGGGGTCCCCAAGGGGATGGGAGTGGGATGGTTGGGGGGGTCCCTTACCGCTGCAACTGGCGTTGATGAGGCTGATGGTCATGTGGCACTCGTCCAGCTTCATCTTCTGGTAGAAGATGACCTTCATCATCTCCTGCAGCTGAGGAGGGGGGAGGAGGAAGAGGAGGGGGAGGTCAGAGCATCCCACAAGGACCCCCCGGCATGGCCTCGTTCTCCTGAGGTGGTGATGAGAG
>NW_008620238.1:0-994 GCF_000691845.1 Merops nubicus | reverse complement strand
TCCAGCCCTGCACCCTCTCCTCCACCCCTGCACCCTCTCATCCACCCCCGCTGACACCTGTGGGGCTGAAGGGAGGTCCCAGCTCCTTGCCACCCCCAGCACCCATGGGTGGGTCTCTACCCTGGGCACCTGGAGGGGGCTTTACCTCCCCTCCCCGGGGAGCAGGACTCACCTTGGGAAGAGGGTTGGAACCCTGGGTGCTGTTACACTTATCCAGTTCCCGTTGGACCTTCTGGACGAGGACCTGCAGCCCTTGCTTCTCCTTGAGGGTGGTGTTGAGGGTCCGGGTCAGGTTGATGTTCCTCCCGCTGAGGGTGATGATCTTGTTGTAGCGATCCTGGAGCTGCTCCTCCAGCAGCCGCAGGTGGGTGTCGGTGCCCGCCTGGGCGTTCCCGTACACCATGAACAGCACCAGCCCCAGGATGATGAGGAACTGGATGAGGGAGGTGAAGAGGAAGATGTACTTCACGTAAAACCCGCAGTCCCGCTTGGGCATCACCTCCTTGGCTTCCAAACCGAACTTGGCCATGGTGTAGCTGCTCTTCTCCATGCCCCCGGTGCTCTGCACGCCCCGGCGCCGCCGCAGCCCCTTTCAGCGGGGCCGTGCCGGGGCGGAGCTCGCTCCCGACACCCTGTTTAGATTGCTCTGGTTAATATTTCCTTCTGCTGGGCTCCTTCCTGCCTCTCCGGATGCCTCCCGCCGCTGGGTTATCACGATGCAGCTTCTGTTTGCAGGACTACTGTTCCCGGTTGATAACGGACAGGGGGCGAAGCGTGGGACCCTGCTCCCCCTCCCTGCGCTCCCCCAGGACTGGCTTTCACCCCAAAATAGCCCCCCCCCCGGCACGCCCAGCCTCGGGGGAATACCTGAGGAATGAGTCCCGGGGGTGGGCTGTGCCCGCTGGCACGCCGGTGGGGTGATGGAGTGCAGCGGGCAGCCCGGGTTGGTCCTGGCTCCACCACATCCTCGTGGTGGGAGGGTGGCACACGGGGC
>NW_008620237.1:0-1070 GCF_000691845.1 Merops nubicus | reverse complement strand
AAAAAAAAAAACAACAAAAACAACAAAGTTTGCATTTCTGCCTGTTTCTCGGTGCATTTGTGGGGTGCCTCCAAATTTCGGAGAATATCGGTCTAGGTGTATCGCTGTAGAGTGTGTTCGCCAGGACTCAGTGCATTTTACTTTTTCAAACGGCTTTTGTTCAAGTTGGATACCCACTGCATCTGTTATTTGAGTTCCAATGCCGATTAATGGGGATGCAGCCTTCAATTTCACAGCGGGGAAAAATTACAGTGTTTATTATTTACTTTCTATCTGCCATTTAAAAGGCAACTTGAAAGCTTGCTGTGTTAGTAGAATATAGGAAATTACCCTTAAAATGAGATTAAAGTAAAGGAGGGTAAGTTGGAAATTTTTATTAAAAAAATAAAAAAGTGGTAATGTGGCTGTCAAAGTATTTTTTTTCTCTCTTTGTTTGTGGGGTTGTATTTTTTTTTAATTATTATTTTATTGTTTTATTTTCCTTCAAATTCCGGCAAGAGTCTGTGTTAGAAAACAAATGCTATCTTCCTGTATGTTTTCGTAGGAAGCATAGTGGTAATATGTAAAGGAAGGCAAAGGCTCACGCTAAGGAAGGAATCTGTAGAAAAAGCCAGGTTCTTGTATTCATTTCAATTGGAATCTGATCAACAAGCTGGTCAGTCGCCGGGTGCGGTGGATAATGAGAGCTGTGCGTCCTGTATAATTACTCATGGCTGAAGAAGTACGGAGTACCCCTGCTATGTGCGGGTTTTGCCCGTGCGCGGCCAGTTTCATTCTTTTTTTCCGTCACTCGCACAGAAGCTGTCCTTAGCATCAGGAGCCGGGATGAAATAACCCGGAGAAGTTCCTGATCACCAGGCGAAGTGTGCTATGCCATGACGTTGCAGAGATCCTTTCTATTTAGTTGGCGAACAATAAATGTTTATTATCACCGCGGCAGATCATCAGACAAAGCTTCCCCCTCCCGCATCCCCCAAGTACGAGCGCTGCTGATAAGGGAACCGCGCCGGGTGACAGGCAGAGCCGCAGGCGCCATTTGGAAATAACTTCTTTTAATTTTTTTTTTTTTT
>NW_008620236.1:1165-3414 GCF_000691845.1 Merops nubicus | reverse complement strand
CCGGGCCAGCGTGGGGCCCCGTGCAGCCACAGACCCCGTTTCCAGCCCTCTGCTCAGCTCCTGGCTTCTCGCGCTCGGCGCAGCAGCGCTCGCTTTTTCGCCAAGCCGAGCACACAGCACACATATGCTCTTTGTTTTCCTAACTCCGTTCCTAAAATTCACACGCTTCCGCAAGCTAAAACTTCTCTCCGCACGAGTTAACCATCAGGATTGGCAGCGTCCTCGCTGGAAAACAAACACAGCATTCTGGAGTGCAAACGAGCCCAGCTCTCCTCCAAGGGAGCATATGCTTTGCGAAGCGTCACAGGTTTTTTAGGTTGCTTCAAGCTGGCCCACCCACTTTTTCCCGAAGCTGAAATAAAGTGAGAAGAGCAAACATTGCAAAGGCTTTGCCGTGCTCCCCGCCTCGCCTGCCCACCGCGGCGCTCCAGGCACCCAGGCGTCGCTCCCTGCCCCCCGTTCACATGGAATCCAGATGTGACGTTGTGCAAAGGCAACAGGAAAACATCTGCTGGAGGAGTAACGGCAGCCCCGTGCCCGGCCACGTCTGCACAGCCACTCCTCACCCATGCCACGCTGTTCCCTCCCCACTAGTGACACCAAACCGAGCAGCCACACACCCGTACAAACCACGGGGCAGGGGCAGCACAGCGTGCTTCCCGTGCAACTCCAAACACATGTTCTCCTCCTGCTAAAACTGCAAGATCTGCTTAAATACAGAGAGGCAGAGCGGTGCAAGAAGCAAGGCAAAAGTGCTCAGAGCACTTCTCCCCTCTTTCTATGGCCCAAGATGCAGTTTTAAGATGGAAAACTAAATATTCACTCCCCCACATCCTTCTCTGCATGGCTGAGAGAGCGTGGGTGCCCGGAGGAGGACATCAGGCAGCTAGGACAGGCTCCCAGGGCAAGGAAATGCTGGCACAGAGCTAGGGATTATGTGGAGTTTGCTGTCTGGAGGCTTACCTGTGCTTCCCCGGAGCTCTCTGGTAGGATGGGGACAAGCTCAGGCTGAGGGGATGAGCCTGCCCCATGGTGAGGGTTTGCAGGTGCTGCTCACACAGCTGCCCTCACCCCTGCCCGCTGGCAGGGCCCTCTGCCCAGGGATGCCCTCCCTGCCCTAGGAAAGCACTGCTGGGGTACCCGGCTTGGCTCTGGAACTGGGAGCCACACATACCCAGTGGACACGGCTCACAGGCACCATAGGCGGCCAGGTGCCTCCCCAGCTCACAGCCAACAGGCTTCACTCCGTGTGAGGCACAGCCACAGCTCTTCCCCAGCCTCCTGCTTCTGGATAATCCCTCCCTGCAGTTCTGCCTGCCATCGGGTTATCCTGTGTGCACATGGAGGCGCTGTGTGTGAGAGAGAGGACTGGGGAAATGGGGCAGACAGCCCGCTCGCTGCTGCCTGCTGATTAGCTCTCTGCTACACAGCAAATCACACCAGAGCAAGGCAGGTACGTTTGGAACGGGCGTTGAATCTCAAAGTCCCCTTTTAATTGTTTTGCATAAATCTGCCCTGTCAAGTTCCAGCCATCCCAGCATAATGTGGGGCAGCTGCCTCCTTCCATCAGGAGTCCTCAGGGCATCTCCCAAAGATCAGACCTAGTTAAAATCTCTAGTTTCTGTGCAAAGCCCCCAAGACGGTGACAGCAGCGCTCCGTTGCCTGGAGCGTTTCGGGGCGTGCATGTGTGAATGGACATTTCCAGCTACACACAGACGTGCTCTTCTGCCATTTCACGTCAGCATCAATCTGCCTATTAGCGTGCCTGTTGTTGTGCCTCGTGTTCCCAAATGAGAGAGAAGGAGAGATTTCCAGCCCTCGCCATACCGATATGGACAGCGCTTCCCAAATTTGGTGCCAATTCAAAGGCTGACTAGACAGAAGAGACAAACCTGACTTTACTAAGACTTAATTGTCTCTTGTGGGTTTGGGGTGTCTCTCCAAAGCAGAGGATATTCAAAGGAAACCCTCTCCAGGAGCCCGAGGCACCCAAACTTAAGCCCTGCTTCTGCTGAACGAGGCTCACACGTGTACCCCAATGGCCCAGCACCAGCCAGGTCGATACTCACACGGACACAGGGGATCACTGAGCATGGCTAAAGGAGGCTCTGCAGGCACCCTCCACCCAGGCATTAAAGCTGCCTCCTGCAGGACTGCTCCCTAGCCCCAAAACATCAAGGAGCCTTAGCCAAAGATGACTGGCCAGCTCTGGCTCAGACGCCCGCCCCCACGACACACATCTCCCCAG
>NW_008620236.1:625-1138 GCF_000691845.1 Merops nubicus | reverse complement strand
CAGGCGGGCTAGCCCCTCGTCGAGGCACAGCTCCAGCGCCAGGACTGCCGAGCTAACGGCTGCCCAGCAGTGCTGGCTCGGGGGAGCAGGTGGGCTCCCAGCCCTGGGCTCGGGGCGAGCAGCGAACGCCTCAGCTCCCCGGGGGCTGTAGCAGCACCCAGCTGGCACCACTGGCACCATCCCGAGCTCCTGCCACACCCAGCTGGCCCCGGCCCTCGCCGCACGCTGGCCAAGCCCCGGGCTCTGTGCTGAGAGTGGCACGGCCGGGCACGGGCAGAGAGAGAATCAAACAGCTCAGCCAAAAGCAGAGGTTACCTGGCAGGGACTGGCAGAGAGAGAAATCCGGGTCACCAGCGAGGGCTGGAATAACGGTGTGAAAGCAGCTGTTCCAAGCTCCCATGTCCTGGGGTACCACGAGGCTGCCGCGCTCAGCAGAGCGGCACAGCAGACATTTTCTCTGCTCTCTCCTTTGCTGTTGCTGGGAGGCACCAACACCGCTGAGCACCGGGGAAC
>NW_008620236.1:0-547 GCF_000691845.1 Merops nubicus | reverse complement strand
GGACGCCCCCGCGCTACCCGCTGCGAGCGGTGCCCTCGCCATGCAGCCTCTTTGTGCTTTGGGAACACACCAACAGCCCAAAAGGCAAGCACAGGGGAATGGATGGCACCAAGCCACCAGCTTGCTGCGCTGGGGAGCCATCCTCCACACCAAAGTCTAAACTCCTGGCAAAACCACTACTCTCCATGATGTTTGAACAGAATGGCTAAGTTTCAAGCAACTAAAATTTCAAGGCAAGCATGAAACACGAGCCTGACAAGAGGAAGGTGCAGGCAGCCCCAGAGCCCAGAGGCAGGGGGTACGCCGGCAGGCCGCGGGCACGCTCCAACAGGTGGCCCAGCTCTGCAGCGACTGCACTTTACACTGGCAGCCATCCCTCGCATGCTCCCCGTCACTCTGCCTCAGAACTGTGGCATAGGCAGGGGCTCCCCAGGCCAGTCCTTGTTTGGAACCGGGAATGAAACCACCCAGAAGAATTAAAAATCCCAGTGGGACCCAACAGCACCTCTGAGCGCCACAGGCTGGGGTGCAGGGGCGTGCTTCAAGT
>NW_008620235.1:0-23257 GCF_000691845.1 Merops nubicus | reverse complement strand
CGGGCTCTGCTCACCACAACAGACACACATGCCTGTAGTGGCTGGGAAGTAGTTTTGAGGGATAACTCTGATCAACTGATTCACTTGCAGATGGTTACTCTAGATGAAACCTCCATCTGAATTCTAATCTCTGTGCCTAGTTACCAGTTGAGCTATTTTACATCAAGATTTGGTAATTGTAGAAGACCCTGTTGGCGGTGCAGGTGTGCTGTAGAGCCGTGCTCTCCCAGGGGATGCTGCAGACCACGTTCACCCCTTCACTGACATTGCAGCAGCCTAATTCTACGAGTTTTGTGAGAGAGAGAGGAAACTGCTGGACACAGGAATCGTTCTTCTTCCATTTGGTTTGAGGATCTACTGAAAGTTTTACCTGAAGAGACATATCCAAAGGAAACTGTTTTTTCACTTTGGTAGTTATATAGTTAATCCAGCTAGCAGAAGTGGGAGTTGATTAGCTTGCCTCATTGATTTCTAACCTGCCTCTCATTATACTCTCTGAGAAAGATGAATTAAATCCATTGTACATTACTTAAAGGGCTGAAGACTAAGACAAAAAAAGAATCATACAGTGCCTAGCTGTAGAAAAAATATCTTTGGGAACATGTGTCTTGCCTCTGATATGTACAAAAGAGTAATTCCCATGAGGAATATCAGAAAGTTGAAATAATACAAAACCATTTTAAATTGCACATAAGAGTCCCTGAAAATGACAAGTTGACAACTTGAAACAATTTCGAGATCCTTTCTGCCAACTCTCATTTCTCTCCTGCTTCTTCATTTGAAGACAACTTCTCGCCCACAGATGTCTTCAAAAGGTTCTTGGCAGATTGAGCATCCCAGAGCACAGAAGTTTAGCCTTTATCTTCACTTTGAGCACAAAATAGCTGCCTTTCACCTCTGGAGTAAAAAGGTTTAAAGTCAGGCTTAGTATTCTTTGCACATGCAAATCTGCGTCTGAAACACAAGGAGAAATACGAAATACTGGTTTAGTGCTCATCTTGGAAGTGTGACAAAGAGCAGGAGGATATAAGGGCTTGAAATTACCATCCCCAGACTAAGCTGTTGGGTGTTCCTTATCATGAGGTTGCCTGCAGAAGTAACTGATATGTATGTTCATATCCATGTATATGAGAGACTAAGCAATCCCTGTGTGCTTCTGGCAAAATGCTACTAGACAGATGAATAGATTTTGACAGGTCAGGTGTCAAAACATATGACATGGAGGCCATACATACTTATGGACAAAAATCCAAAGGTCTTTCTACTTTGATGTTATGCTAAACTATAACTCTAGTTTGAGCTATGCTAAAAGTTGTATTCACAGTCAGTGAGAACACAGGCATTACCAGATAGGCTGATTTTTTTGTGGGCCTTTCCAAACAAATACTCTGCTTCTCTCTTAGTGAGGTGATTTATCTGCACATTAACTTGATTCCACTTACTTACCCCAAAGATGTGCATAGGATCTTCACATCAGTTTTAACATCACTAATAAATTCTCGTCCTTAGGTACTTGGGAGCAACCACTGGTTACATTCAAGACTCACCACAGAGAGAGAGAAATGAATGGTTCTTACACATTTTTTTGCAATTTACGAAATATAAAGTAGTTCACAGAATTAGCATGCTTGCTACAATTTCAGTGAAAGGATTTGGGTTTCTGATGACTTAACTTTTCAGAGCATGATTTAGCTGTTCGAGTCACTTTATGGCACGCGTAAATGCTGTTCGTACTAACTCTAGTCAGTGATCATCTTATAGATCATCTTTGTGATTTCAGATGTGGTGGTACAGTGGTGTACACAAGGAGACCTACTTGCAGTAGCAGGCATGGATAAGCAAAGCCAGCTGGTTGACCTCAGCAACGGGTCCCTGTTGAAAAGCGCCCTTGTCAAGTTCTACAATGTGCGTGGGGAACATATCTACACTCTGGAGACGCCGGTGCAGGTAGGAGCTAGTTTTGGAGTCAGTTCACAACGCTTTGCTGACATGGTTTTTTCCTACATTAGCTCATTGGTATAGACCTCCAACGTGAAAATAGTTGCAAAACATGCTGAACACATTCTGAAATATGATACAGATAAAAATGCACTATCAATAATTACTATTTGTATTAATGTAGATATCCAAGAGTGCATCTGATTCTAAGGCCCTCTGCACTAGGTATTGTGCTAATAGATAATGAGAAATGGTCTGTTTTCCAAAATCATTGGATCATGAGTGGACAAGATAGATGAAGAAGGTTCTTTTGTTTTATGGATAAGTGACTGAGGAGAAAAAAAATAGGCAACTTGCTTGATGTTGTAGCACAGCCAAGAGGTGGACAGAAATGTTCCAAGTCTAGTAGGATAACTACAGGATTATTCTCTCTTCGTTATTGTTGTAATTTTCTAATGTACAATTAGTTGATCTGATGCAATATTTTATTTTTTATGGCCTAAAATGGAGATGGATGAGTGAGAAAGTGTTGTTTCTGTTCTCACTTTCTGTACAGATTTTCACTGTAACCTTGGTTGTGTTACTTGATGAGTAAATGGCAGCACGTGGCCTGTGTGCTGCTCAGGGGCACAACATGCTTCACAGTCTTCGCTGATGTGTCAGAACCCAGACAAATGTCTCTCTACAGTTTATTTTATTTTCAGCAGAATAGGAGTGACTCCATTCTGCTTTCTGACTGTTCCTAGTGAAAATTAATTTATAATACCTTTCAAATCTAAAAGTGAAGGAAACTACAGATATATTTACTTAATTATGTTTAATGATGATACAATTTATTATCATTTTTTCTTTCAGTACCCTGACCTGGGATGGATACAAAAGGATAATGTAGTAAACCAGCTGCTAAGCTTTTGTGTCTGCTTATATTTAGCATTAACCTCTGCTTATTAATGTTAGCACTCTAATTTAGGTAGAATTCTTTAGTTTTGTAACATATAAAATAATGGTCTCTAAAGCCAACCTAAGTACGTATAGTGACATCTAATGCTGATTTAGGTACCTAAAGGACTTATTCATACACACAGCTTTATTGTCTTAAACGTAGCCCTTTCAGCAAAGTAGCACAGCCCTTTCCTCTCTTGATGGATTCTGGAGAAAACGTATTTATATCAGTGTTGCTTATTCCCAAACCAAATGAAAAGCAAACCTTGTTCTGTTACCTTAGTACCTGAGTACAGGATGTCATGTTAACTGTTGAACCAGTGTAACACTTGGTGTCAAGCTGTGAAATTGTGGTTTGAACATCAGAACTGGTGGGGTCAGGTTGCCTTAAGGTGTGCATGTGTGCAGGCTCTTCTCTTACTGGTTTGTTTCCAGTAAGCTCAAATTCTCCGTTTTTAAAATTCCTTCACCTTGTCTAGTTCTCCCTGTGTCACATAAATTTCTTTTTATATTTTCAGCTCTTCTCCTTTCTCTTCCACTAAATCAGCTGGGAGAAAGTGCATATTGTGGCTGACATGAGGGCTAATTATTTTGCCATTAGATGAGTACTTATAGGACAACTGATAGGTCATACAGAATAGGTAACTGCCAAGAAACTGAAGTATTTCTCATAGTGAATATACTAACATGAGCCTCTCTGCCCTTTCCAGCTGCTAATTTTCACTGAAATTGCAGCATTTCAATGTAATGGAAATTCCTTACCCCATTGTCAGCTTCAGATGAAAAGCCAGCAGTTTCAAAAGTTGTAATTCAGGTTGGAAGTGAAGGGTTGAGGGCTGGCAACCACCACTTGAAAGCATAATCATGGAGTCTCATTTCCTTGAAAAAACAGGATAAAAAATAACATTCAAACTAATATATTTATGTTTATTAAAAACCTATGCACATAAACCTGCCTAAAATTAGAGCCACTGCTCTTCTCTTGTAGTCAGTATTTACTCTCTTTACTTAGTGCATTTAAATTCATATTTACTCAGCTGCAGGAAGAAGTGGGGAGTCTTTCAGAAGGACACCTATACCTGCTCATGTGGACTTATATGCCTCTCTGTATTTGGGTGCTGGTCTAGTGTTATTACCAGCGCAGTGACAGGTATGCTAGAACATTGCTAAGTATTTGGCTTACTAACAAAACCAGATAAAAAAACATAATTGCAACAGAAAATGCCACTAACTTTTGTTATTCTGTGCCTCTACTCTGAAGATGTATGTGCAAAGGTGACAGAGTGAGTCAATGGTCCCAGTGATTTGTCTGATGACAAGTTCATCAGAGTAAATTAATTAGTTTTTTGTACTATGACAGCCTTGTAACGGAATTTTATAAAATTTGTCACTGGTTATTGGAGAAAAGAAAATAATTTCCTCATCTTTAACTCTTCTGCTAAAACTGTTTCTTCTAAAGCAAACAAACGTGACTGGAAAAGCGCATTTAATCTAAATGAGCATTGTTCTGAATATAAAGGTCAAAAAAAGTAAAGCAGCATTGGACATAGAAAATAGTGGATTACAGGTGCAAAACTGGTTTTCCGTGTGGTCCTCTATCCCAAATATTTCATAAAGCTGACATCTGAAAATGTTGTCAGTAAAATACACTGCTTTTCTTTCTGCTGTTTCTATGTCCTGTCTTTGGTAGGATATACAGGAAATGAGATTTTATCCTTTATAACAAAACTCAGTCTAAAACTGATGTAGGATTTGTACACAACTTGATTGGAATGTTAGCTAACATAAAGTCAGTGCAAACCCCAAGGTAGAACAGATTTGGGTAGTTCAAGTTACTCGGCTTGTTGATGACTGTCGTCATGGATCTCTTCAAGGTGTTTTATATGCCACCTTCTCTGGTTTTGGTATCCTCCATCTCGTTTGATTGAGTTTCTTAAGCTCTTGCCTTCAAGTGTAGGATTTTTTAGTTCATAAATCTATTTTGCTGACTATAAAGCTAAAAATATAAAACCCACATAAGGACATCATACTTGTTTAGAAGTATGCAAATGAATGCAGTAGTTTTGCATGAAAAATAATGTTCATGAACAGAGTGTAGAGTTAGCATAGTGTAACAGTCTCTCTTACTCCCTGCTCTGCAGCTTCAATTTGCCCATCCTGGCATGCTGCAAGAATATATTTGCAGAATATAGTGCAAAGAGCTGAAAAAGCATCAGGAAGAGTTGGACAAGTATTGAGCTTCTGCTACACAGAATCAAACTGGTTTGAACCTTGAAAGAATGATGAAAAAATTTCAGAAGGGGCTTTGGAAAGTAAAACTAGGCTTTTATCTTATTGGAAGCAGTTCTATGAAAACTGGGTTCATACTGTGACTCCAGAGAGTTGGTACTGGTTATTTTATACAAAGACCATATCATAAAGGCTGTTTATCAGCTTATAACTATTCAAAAATACACTGTTAATTTCTGTAAAATTTAGCTTCTCACCTTGGTGTACATGAATACCAACTTGATGTACCAAAAATATGTCCTGTTCTTATTAGCTGGCAGTTTTTTCATGGTCCTACTTTTTTAACATTTAAAAATGTGGTTACAGCAGCAGGCTGCCCTCGTGGTCATAATATTTTTATTGGAAGAATATTAATTTCTTATGTTATTTGTTAAATCCTCACAACCTTTTCCTGTCATCCAGCAGGGGTAAGACTAATCAACTCATTCACGACTGTTTTACAGTCTTGCTAAAATTGCTTACCGAAAATGCTGCAACCCAGTTCTGTCAACTTCAGAATTTCTTGTCTGATATACAGATGGGTCTTAATTATGTCAACTAACTATACCTGCTGTCACATCTGAGTGGATACAGCTGCTTCATATCTTCCCATTTGAACTTTAACCAGAGAAATCCCCTATAGGTTCAATTCAAAATTACCTAGCTACCTACTTTCACAAACATCATTTTTTTTGCCCAGTGGCTCAAAGGTGTGGCTTATATTTTGGTTCCTTTTTTGCTTTTTATTATTTTCTTCTTTATATGTCCCAGATTGGACCACCGGAACAAGAACATGGATTTAGAAACCTTAATGCTGATCTCATCTATACACCTATAATTCTACAGTACATTTACATGAGCTTTTGATTTTTTACTACTGTGTAGCTGGTGTAATAACAGATTAAACCCCAAGTGCAATGAAGAAGAAGGATAAGAGTGAACTGAACCCCACAGGTCCCAGAATCATTTGTATAGGCAACAAGATCAGATGCAGAAAAGCTGGAATCACTGAAAAAAAATCAATTTTTATCAGTGTAATATTTTTAATCCCTAACTCAAAGTGGTGTACCAAAGTCTAAATTACAGGAGAGGTTTCCAGGAGTCTTTGCAAAAAATACCCGCTTGCTCTAAACCTGCTGCTGTCAGCAGCATTCTTCACAGCATTTCATGAGCTGGTTCTCTTCTGGAAATGTCCTGGCATCTGCATGAATAGATTTAAGATGATGTGATCCTGCAGAAACTTGGTAGATGTGTAAAAAGCTCTTTTACTAAGGCTTGAGAAGGAGGGTGCAATTTTACATTGAATTCAGATCAAAGGGCTTTGAGAGAAGAGGCTGCCTTTTATGTTACCCTGCTGAGCTGACCTTGCTTACTTTGTCTTCATTTATTTCACATACAGTGTTCAGGTTTGTTGCTTCTGAATTAATGTTGCCTTTCATTTACATCACCTGAAATTAATCCTGTTTAGTTGTTATTCGATGACAACAAACTTCAAGAAGAGTTTGTTTTCTTACAGAAAGATAAATGAACAATAGTTTAGGACTAGCTGGGGAAACATCCTTTAGGGTATCAATAAGAACCTTGATATTTTCCAGAAAGAATCATAGAATCAATGATCTTAAAGGTCTCTTTCAACCAAAACAAGTACAAATGTTAACCCAAATACTGAGCCCTAGGGAACACCACTTGTGACTGGCTGCCAACTGGTTTTAACTCCATTCACTGCAGTTGTTTGTGCCCAGCCATCCAGTCAGTTTTTCATCCACTGAAGTGTACACCCATCCAAGCCACGCCCATCCAGTTTCTCCAGCAAACAGTGTCGAACGTTTTACAGAAGTCTAGGTAGACAACATCCACATCCTTTCCTTCATCTATTAAGCGGGGCCATATAGGCCATAAGATCATCTCTGCTGCAGGAATGGATTGTGATCAGGACTAGAAAATGGAGATGCTTGCCTAAGCAAAGATTATTGCATTGAAGTCTTAGAAATAAATCACTCTAGAAACAGAGAGGATATAAGAAACACCTGCAAATCAAATAAGAGTTTGCTACATGAAAAAGCACGTAAGGCCACAGCAGGGTGATTTCTGACCACATCATAGTCTTTATTGCTTTCATCGCCATGAATTCTTATTAGTTAGTATTGTTCCCACTGTAAATATGGGGAAGAGAACAATGAAGAAGTTGCGTTACTTTCCAGGAGCCATCTATGAATGCTGTGGCAGTACTGGGATGTGCCTGTACAATTCACAAGAGCTGCATGAGCACTGCAGTCATTGCACCTTCCAGCTTTTCTCTGAGAAAAGCAGAGGGGAAAATGTGAGTCTTCACATCATCAGTCTAAAGTGAGAGCCAGCAGGCAACGCACGTCAGAGTTTTACTTACATGTACCATTCACTTGATGATGTTTTGCAGTTGGGTTCTTTCTCCTGAGAAAAATCCTGCTTGTTGCTGGGCTTTCTGCACTGGAATACCATTTTTATTTCATTACCAGTGGGACTCCCAGTGCCAGCAGACAAGGGATTAGTACAAGGAGCAGGCAGGCCACATGGCTCAGGGTTTCTGAGCTCAAGGCAGGCAGCAAGAATCAGCTTGAACAGTGCTTTCATTAACTGAACTGCACACAAGTGATGAAAGGTATATAAATTATGTTCTCTCCTGTAAGAGAGACAGATGAGTGACTTGTAAGATGGAATGTCCATTCCTGCATGCTTTTCTAAGGGGAGTCGACATCCCAGCTGGGGGTACAGATTTCAGTAGATGTAGTTGATGTTCAAGCCCATTCTGAAAGAATGGCAAAAGACCTCCTTGTTTGCCACTTTTTGAGATGTATTTTCAGTCAATATTTCTTGTGATAAAACATCTCATTTCTTTTTCCTTTAGTCCATTATTTCTAATACATAATTGTCATAGAGCTAAATCATATCTTTGTGTTGAAGTTCAAGGCTTTCACCAGATTTTTTTTTTCTCTACAAGTTTGTATCTAAACCCTGGAATTCATTCAGATATTTACAGTTTGTGCTGAGATTTTTCAAGACCTGATGGGATTTTTATATGCCGGTTAGCAACTATCATTAGGCATTATATTTGTTGCTGCATTTCCTTGTTCCTAGCAGAAAAAAAACCAACTGTGTAAACATGGAAAATAAAATTCTCCTGTGCTAGAATCTGCTTGTTTGTTTTCTAAAAGTTGCGATAGGGGTATCAACAGCTTTTTTTCCTTCCTTTTATAGTTAAAATAATGCAAATAAGTAAATGCTTTATGAGGAGCAGTACTTTTGCATTGAACATGGGAGTTCAATTGTTTTTTCTCAGCAGAGTTTGGAAAGAAAGCTGTGGCCAGCTCATAACTGACTTGCTGCAGTAATTGATTCATATCCCTTAGAGTGGGAAGCATAGTCATTAAAAAACATTATTGGAGCAGTATATTTAAAGGTCAAGTCAGATCTGACATTTAGGTGATCTTTCATTTCTCCCAGCCTGTAATGACAGGCTAATTTTCCCTGAACCTCATCTTAAATCTTAGGCCTTTGCTGTAAATGAAATGTTGCTGGGTATTAGGCTTGAGGAGTACCGGGGGACTGACCATTCCATAGGAAAGGAAGGCACCATGTGTCTGTCTGGTGAATCAGTAAGCAAAGACAAACCAATATGAAAAAAGTGCTTTCTGATGAGGTTGAAAATACAAAAGTAAGAAGTGTGAGGTGTGTGTTGAGTCTACATGTCCAAGTATAGGAGTAGAAATATCATGTTCGACCAATGGTACAACACGTGTGGGTATTGTGTGTGCGTGTATTTAAACATGCACCCACTTACATATTGTTTGCATAAACAGAATATGAGGGAACAATAGAATCAGACATTCAGAAGTTTAGAAGATGGCTGAACTGTGGTTGTCTGTTGGGCAACTGTGATGACATAATGCAGTGAGGCAATCTGCTGTTCCCCTGCTCCGCAGTGCTGTGTTGCCAGAGGTCCCAGGCAGCACTTAATGAAAAACCTGTTCCTTGGGAATATGTTTAAGGTTGCAAAGGTTCTTGCACTGGTTCTATATGCATGTCTGCTGAAATAACCTGAGGAGTGAAGTGGTTTCATTCAGCTCTATTTGGATGAACAAAGGCCTGTCTGGCTGTGATAGACTGGGTTATGATAGCTGGGATATTAGACTTCTCTCTGGCATTAAACTCCGTCTGATAAATAAACACTTCTATGCTAAGTCATATACTTGTTTGTTCCTTCACCGTATTTATAGGTAAGCTTTAGTTGATACAAGGGGAACAGAAGGATGTAGTTTGGATCCTACAGTAATGCTCAGTTCTGCCCATACTGGGTTTCAGCCCTTGGGGAAATCAGGGTCACTTCTACTGGTGCCTTTCTGAGGTTGCCATATAATACATGTGGCAGGTACCTACCTAACTTGTGTCAGTGCCTTTTCAATCGTGTTTATTTTGCAAGCAGCTTGAACTGTCTCATTACTTCCAGAGAGTATGATGGCTGAGCCACACTCTCAAATCATGAAAATACCAAACAGTAAGGGGTACTTTCTGAGATCTCTCATCAAATTTAAGGCTCTGTCCCACAGACTGTGGTTATGACAAGCCATGTAATAATTATTGATGGTACACAAAGGATTTCTCCATTCTTTTGAAGTTCCTCACAACAAAATGCCTTTAGCAATTACTGTGAAAA
This sequence comes from Merops nubicus, assembly GCF_000691845.1. Taxonomy (NCBI): domain Eukaryota; kingdom Metazoa; phylum Chordata; class Aves; order Coraciiformes; family Meropidae; genus Merops; species Merops nubicus. Next base: position 13,419 of record NW_008620235.1, on the reverse strand, counting down.
TCACAAGGTTCACATGTGGCTGCTTTCTATTTGCATATCAGTCAGCCTGAAGGTTTGTGCCTCTGTGGAAGCGTGTGTGTGTGTGTGTCATGTTGCCTAGATGAAATGAAAATGAAGCCTCTTCATTCCTCCCACTTTAAAACCAATATTTTCCTTGAAATATAAATTTAGGATAAGATGACGTAGCAGGGAAGATCTTCTCTCTGAAAAAGTTGTTTCATCCAACCCTTGATCATGATGATAGACGTTGATACAGTGCTGTGCAGCTGCATTTTGCTTCATATCATTCACATAAAACCATCTTGTCCCAGTTTCTCACCTTTAAGCATCTTGAATTTGTAACTGAAGGGAAACCATTTTTCTTCAGACTAGATTAGTAGCTTCTGGGCTGATCTAACCCAACTGTCTGGGTACTGTATTCCTAGAGAGGAGTGGATAAAAGTTACTACGGATGGTCTTTTGACCCTGTGTTCTGTATAGTAATTCTTGTTTGGTGCATTTTGTGAAAAGCAAAGATGTTCCAATAGACACCCTGACCTTTCCTTAAATATAGTTCATAATTTAGCTGAAAAAAACATTTTTTCTTAAACTTTGGAGTGCCATGGACTGTCGAAAGAAAGGAGCCCTTCACAAAAAGGAGTAAACTTTTTGTGATTCACTGAATAGAGCCTGCCACATAGAATTTTTCACAGAGTGAGACTTTCTTCTTTACTGTGTGTTATTTATTTGTATGGAGATAGTGGCTATGCGATTGAAATTCCATACAGTATGGAATCTGAAAATACAAAGGCTTTGTAACACAAAGCCAAGAGATGACAGATGGATGAGCTAACGCTCATGAAATGCAAAAGTAATAGTGATAGGGCTATAAGATGTCACAGCACACTGGTGCTTTACACAAAGAATCTGGGATATAGGAAAAGTTTAGAGAGCTCCTTGCAAGCACAACTCAGTATTCTTACATGAACTCTTAATATTTATGCAGCGGGGAACAATGTCCAAAGCAGCATTTGAGTTTGTTGTTATTCTGCTCCATGTTCTGCCACTTAGTACCAGTCACCCCTGACTCTTTCTGGTTTTGCTGTCATGAACTGAGACATTTCTGAATGTAGACAAGCAGAAGACAAAAGGCCATTCTTTGTTTTGTTCCCAGTGCACTTTCACAGTTCCCTTCCTCTGGGAATAGTTCAAAAGAGACACTGCAGCAGAAGACTCGGTGCAAGACCAGAAAGCCAGCTGGGTTTTGTTCAGTAGTTTGCTAAGTGTCTCTGTGCATATAATTTAACTTTTTAGTTGTAAAACATGAACTGTTACCAGTGGATGAGGATTAATTAGATGACTGAAAAAGTCATCTGGTTACAGTATCAAAATACCCTCCTTTTGAACGCTGTGTGACTTATCCTATCTAGGTAATTCACTTGATAGACAATTCCTTGCGTGAAGAGCTTCAAGCCTTTTGAGTAAAAAGGACTGTATAAACATCTACTGCTGTTACTGATAATTTCAGATGTTCACATTCTTCTCTTTGTGGGCAATACCATGCACTTCTAAGTTTCTGGAAGACTTAGGGGAATATGATTGCTGTTGAATTCATGCGATCACTTGCTGTGCCACTATCCTGGGGAGAAGTCCAGGCTTTTTTTTAAAGTTGTGCCCTTTTCCTCCCCGTGCAGCGTCCCATCATCTCCATCTGTTGGGGTCACAGGGACTCGCGCCTGCTGATGGCCTCTGGACCTGCTCTGTACGTTGTCAGGGTGGAGCACAGGGTGTCCAGCCTGCAGCTGCTGTGCCAGCAGACCATCGCCAGCTGCCTGCGGGACGACAAGGACATCAGCAAGCTGACCCTGCCCCCTCGGCTCTGCTCGTACCTCACCACTGCCTTTATACCAACAATCAAGGTAAAAGGGAAGAAGCCTGTGTATGTGAGGAAGAGGAGAGGGTTGCTTCATTTCCCCCCATGGTGCTCCTAAGTGACAATGGATAAATTATAAGATATTATAATTATCATAATTATGATTTTAAAAGCTTGATCAAGGGTCATTTCTGTCCTCTTCAAGAGACCACTGATCCACTTGGTGCCTATTAACATCTGGAAAGAAGGCTCACACATGCTGATCTGCATTGTTCCATGGGGATGGCCTTTCCAAGGCCATCTCAAGGATAAAATATGCTGGTGACTCACAGACTTAGGAAGAAGCTCATGCTGGTGATAATACTGCATCACAGTTACAGAGGAGATTCACAGTGGTAAAACTGTTGCCTCCCTACTTGTTACATGTGTCCTTATATTGCCAGGAAAATTGTACCTAAGACCTGTGGCTGCCCAAGTATTTCTACTGACAGTGAGTTCTGCTAGCCTTACTGTTCCAGTGGTGCCATGGAAAAATGAACCAAATGTTGTGCCTTTTCCTGTACCACTAGCAGAGCCATCTGCTCAACCCTTTTCTTTCATGGTTTTGCCCTCAGTCACATCTCAAGATTTCTGAACTCTTTATCACAGCCTATAACCAAGACCATTGGCTGGTAAATGCTCTACATTCAAACATAGATTTTTGTGTTATGTATCTTTTGTGTATGTGTTACAGCATTCTCTCAAGCCAGTGCTTGTTAAAACAACACAGAGCTAGAATAACTAATCTGAAATCAGTGGCAGTGGCCCATCTTAAATGAGAACAAATTATGTCTATAAAATAATGATTCAGCACAGTTCCGTTTGGGTACTGCTAATCAGGGCAACCTCTGCAACTGTGAAACACTTCATTTTCCAGAGAAGAATAAATGCCTTGCTGTAACTGTAACTTCTCCATGTCCAAAGAAAAGATGCAGAGCATTTAACAGACCAGTGGTTCTCAGTTCTTTCTTTTACTTCTCCCTAGTATGCTTTCTGTGTTGTCCCAGAGACATCCCTGCAGCTCTCTAGAGTGTCAGTGATGCTTGCTTGGCTGTTAGGGAATGCAGAGGATAGGGTGGGGTGGAATGGGATGAAGGCAGCAGCTGTCTATAGCAAGACTGGGAGCTGTGATGGAGATCCGAGGGGCATAGGCAGTACAGGGGCACACCATTGCTGGCAACAACAGAAGTGTCACCTCCTAGAGGAGATGCTGGCATGGGGAGTAGTCACGGGGCTGCATAGCTGAGAAGCTGAAGCAGGGTTCCCAGAAGCCATGTGCCTCGACTGTTTCATGGGTGTTCTTAGAACCTTCTCAGCACTGCTTTGTACTTCCCCCTGGCTCTCCCCCAGCCATGTCTTCCCACCTATGTTGTCAGCTGTGCCTCCAGTGCCTGGCAAGGCACCCTCTTCCCTGCATACATTTCTTTTCCCCCCTCCAGCTCTAGGACTATGTTACAGATCACTCCTCAGCACATATCCATATTGCCAGGTTAAGGAGACTCCTTTTTTCCCCTACTTTTTTTTTCCTGTATTTTCATTTTGAAATAAACTGTGTTGACATACAATTTAGTAGTATTTGTGTCATACAGGCTATATTGTCCAAGACAAAAGCAGTCTAACTGCTTTAGGACTGAGCTTCTCATGGATTAATGCAGTGTTCTGGGAAGCAGGGCAAAATAACCCACCCTGAGCTTTGTTTTCTTATTTCTCTACATTGCACATAAATGGGCCCTCAGCAATGTTGAGTCCTGTGCTCAGAAGTGATGTAAGAAATAGGAGCTTCTTCCAGAGCTGACAGCATTGTAGCACAGTGGTGTGTCATGTCCCAGTACTAACCAGGACTGTGGACCTGAGAGGCTAAGCTCACTTGGAGGGCCAGCAAGAGGCAAGATAGTCTGAGGCTTAGACTTGACCACATTACGCAAGTCAAAAGAGAAGTTTGTGATAAAGCTAGGACTTGAAGACAGGTTTGTTGTCTAATTCAGTGCTCTAACCACAGGTCCAACCTTCTTTTTGATGTAACTACGTTTAGTTTTCTTTATACAGCTGCTTTTGATCTAACAAAATAATACACAGTCACTATGTCTTGCACGTGGGTCCTGCATAACTCATGCAGTAACATGTACTGATCTTGATCTGCCAAGTTGGCATTGGGTTCAAATTCAGTTAGTTCTGTTGGGATTAAGTCATCACAGAAAACAAACAAACAAACAACACAGTAACCTATAGGAAACTTTCTCTTTCCTTCCTTCATTTAATTAAGCCTCCTATCCCAGACCCAAACAATATGAGAGATTTTGTCAGCTACCCAACAGCTGGTAATGAACGGCTTCACTGCACGATGAAGAGGACAGAAGATGACCCAGAGGTCGGTGGTCCATGTTATACTCTGTACCTGGAATACCTTGGAGGACTGGTGCCTATCTTGAAAGGACGTCGTATCAGCAAGTTGCGGCCAGAATTTGTTATCATGGATCCTAAAACAGATGGAAAAGCAGGTAGAATGGAATTGTTGCTCTGTATAAAAACTTATTTAGCATTACTTTAGATGTTAAATCCTCAGGAGTTAAAGAAAATCTATATATGCAGCATGGATTGTGGCATCTGATTTTTTTTTTCTGATGTGAAAAAAAAAACATACCATGCTGTCTTCTGTTTTACAAAGAGTACTTCTTGCATTTTGAACAGTGTGGAATAGATTTTTATTTAGCAGAAAATATTCTTTAGTCTCAATTTTGAAATTAATTGAATGCTGTTCAGCCCTCTGAATCATGTTCGCTTGAGTTTCAACCATTGAAAATTTGGAATTTATACCAGGGAGGATGAAGAATGGTTAATTTCCTCTGCATAGTTTTATCTCAACTGCTGGCTGTGGATCAGATTTATGCTTCTGATGACTGATAGTTGTAATTGATATCAGTTTTCTGAAGCAGCACTTACATTTCCTGGGGCCTGTCTTGATAGATGAAATCTATGGAAACAGCTTGATTTCCACTGTGATTGACAGCTGCAACTGCTCGGACTCCAGCGATATCGAACTGAGTGATGACTGGGCAGCAAAGAAATCACCAAAAATCAGTCGGGCTAGCAAGTCACCCAAACTCCCCAGGTAATAAGTTCTTAGATCTCTTTTTCTCCTCCTTGCCTTTGTTTCCTATGGTATATTTTCAAATTCCTAAGTCCACGCATAGGTGGCATAGGTCCTGGCATAAGTGTCACTGCTGCTGTGGTGACCTTGCAAGAGAGACTCAACAAATGGATCTTCCTAAACACAGGGTTGATAAGCTTCTGTAATGATATGCAAAATAAGCTTATTATTCATCTGTTTGCTTTCTTGCCAGCTCTTCATTATATTCATTATGTACATAGACAGAACCTTCTGGCTGCACAGAGCCTCACTGATGTCTGTGATGCTTCTCAAAGGCATTGACATCTGTCTGCCAGCTTCATGTTATGGGGGTGAGGCCCTGACGCCTTATAGCTGCGTCTGACTCTGGAAAAACTTAATATTGTGAGCTTCTCCTAGTAAAGCCTAGAAAATGCATCTCTTTATATGTGAACATGAAGTGTGAAATACCAAACCTTAGTTTAGTGATACTTGACAAAAGAATCACCAGTTTCTGAGCCTGAAACTGAAATGGAGCAGGAAAAACAACTATCCTTCGTCCTTGGTTTTCTAAAACCATACTTTTGAAATGTAACTTTCATTAGTTATTTTTTCTGCCAGTGAGCTTTTCCATGTGCTTGATCTCTTATGCATGGCCCTGTTTGTATAGTGGGAGGTAGGGATAACTTTAGGCTTAGAGTAAGAGCACTGATGAAGTTTGTGGAGCATTGGTTTGCTCTACGTGGTGATTTGCCAGCTGAGGTGTCATGTTTCCATTTCTTGAGACTTTGCTGAAAGCACATAGTTGAAATAGCTCAGCCTTACACCTTTTTATAGATTAGTGGAAATTATATTGCATCTGGTAGAACTGCTGTGAGCTTTGTTAAATGAATCAGAAGGCATCTGGGCAGAGTTACTGCAAGTGTGTCAGGCCTTATATATCTTTAAATATGACCCATAACTCTCCATCCTGTAGACTCTACAGTTTTCATTGGACATTTAGAGGACACCACACCCATTGTCTTCATTATGTTTTTACATTAAAAGACATGAATTTTGTGCATTTTTGTGTGCACATTGATGATTCTAATTATTGCTTTCTTTTCAGAATCAATATAGAAGCGCGCAAATCTCCAAAGATGTCACGAGCTGCACAGGAGATATCAAGATCACCAAGGTTACCAATAAGGAAACCTTCTATTGGTTCACCAAGCCTAACCCGAAGAGAGTTTCCTTTAGAAGATATTACTCAGGTATTGAGGACGTTGTTACCAGACTTGAGTCCAAATGTGTCTCTTTCCAGAGGCAGCAAGTTGTAATATAGATACAATGATGATTAATAAGAGTTTTCATTTAACTGTAGTAACAAGATGGAACAACCAGACAATTGCACCTTCCAGGTCAATGTTCATGCTTGAAAGTGTCAATGGAATAGGTGTTGTTTGATAAATCCTGGCATCACTGACTTCTGACAGTGTGAATCCATGTGAGACATTTTATTCTTGGTGATGGTGTTGGCTGCTTAAAAGCATATGTGAAAATGCTTCATCAGTTTCTCAGAGCAATCTTAATGCCACCATAGTTCTCTGATTTGCTAGGGACTGCAGAGATAAGGAAATGCTTGCTTCAGAGGGCTACATGTTCTCTGTTTCATAATTAGCATGGAACAGCCTTAATTGGTAGGAAGGGAAGGAATTGGCTTATGTGGTGTTCAAGGAATTAGCTTATGTGGTGTTCATGTCCTGTGGGTAAATTAAACTTAACAGGCTGGAGAACTGTCTGGGTTATGTGTTTTAGTAATACCAGTCTGTGTTCTTTTAATTTTGTTTTATTTCATTTCAGTTGGGTTTTTTTCTGCTCTGTCATTTCACTTTTTCCTTTATATTGAAACATTCTAAATCACGTAGCAGTGGTAGATAGGACCAAAAGTCCTTTGAATAGGGCAAGAGACCAGGCTTAGATCCTGCTTCTAGAGATGACAGCATAACTCTTGGCCTTTGACAAAATCTCTTGGTCTTTCAGGCCCATAATTTGATCACTGTGGAAGCAGTGGTTGGGGAAGCTGCTTTGGAAGCTCCAGGAAAAATATGTTTGTTGTTATGAGTAATTAATCTGTCTTATTTATTGTTCTATAAGGCAGTTGGTAAGCATAGAACCAAAGGGCAGGATGTATTACGTCCCAAAATACAGAATAGCCACACTCTTGTTGGGCAGGAGAAGCAAGCATCTAAAACCAGACCTGTTCTCACTGAGCAGCCATCATGATGTTCAGCTCTTCAGCAGGTTTAGTTAGCCTGTGTGGCTGTTGTGTGCATCGTTTCTGATGGGGTATCAAAATGAGACTTCTAATGTCTGGGTATAACAGGTGCTACATAGGCAAGAGAAGCTGAAATTGTGTTATCACAATATCTTGATTGTTCTGCAGTTTCTTTATTAGAGCTTGATACAGATTTTATTAGGTGAAAATGGTCTCGTTTTTGCTTTGCAGCACAACTACCTTGCTCAGGTCACATCTAATATCTGGGGAACCAAATTTAAAATTGTGGGTTTGGCTGCTTTCCTACCAACTAATCTTGGTGCAGGTAAAAGCAAATTCTATCTATTTTTTTGCATGTCAAACTGTTTCTCACTAACAACAAACTTACGCCACGTCATTCTTTTTAAGTGATTGAAAGGCTTCTTTAACAAAGCACTTATTTACTGTGGACAGTAGGAATTAGATTTTACAAAATTCACTGTAACTAAAAGAGATGAAAATCTATAAATGCAATAATGAGATGATCAATAAAATGTTAAAAGTCTCAGTTGTAATGAAAAAGAATAATTAACAGTCAAGCCCATACCTTTATTTTTACAGTCTATTTGAATAAAACTCAAACAAATAAAGAAAATTATTGCAAGAAGACTATAAAAATCATAGGGTTGAAATTACTGTGATAGAAATATTTTTAGAAGCCATATTGTTATAGTCATTTAGCTACTAATTATACCGAAATAATGTTAAAAAAGCTCTTACAGCAGCATGCTGAAGACCCTCGAAGTTAGTGCATAGGTTTTTCTTATGGTTCTCTTGCTGGAGCATCAGTAAATTGGTAGCTTTCATTAAAAGTAGCAGCTGTCTATTCTATTGACCTTTTTCTGGGTAGGTCAATTCTACCTAGGTAGTGCTGTAGAAAGGAAGAAGGCTAAGTAAAGAACAGGGTGCCACCACTGAGCTCTGAACTGAAATATTAATGGAAGTTTAGGAGTTCTACAAGCTCTTTGGAAAACTTATTTTGTCCTGTATTGCATTATACAGTTAGGTCAGGACATAGTGATGCCCTGGTTGCAGAATTAGCTATGTAGATAACTTTTGTGGCTATATTGACTACTACCAACAAGAGATGGAGTCTCAACTACTGGGGAGAGGACCTTCTCTGGCCCAGCCCCCAGGCAAAGGTTGTCCTCTCACAATGTTGTCACCCTGGGGACAACCAGTGCTACTGTAGGGCACTGGCACCTTTTACTTAGTCAGGCGTTATGGAAACCCTCAGGTTTGTTCCAGCCACCTTTTTTATTCCAAACTAATTTATAACTTTCTGACATCTGCATTTGCAGTTTTTGTCAAAAGATAGTTTAAGAGTGACCCTGCTGGGTCAGACCAGAGGTCATTCTAATTCTCCCATTGTCAGTGACAGATAGGTAGGGAAGGATGTAAGTGTAGAGGAAGTGTACAGTGATAATTTCTTCATATGTTCTCCCAATCTACAGTCATTTGGGTCCCAGGGACTTCCTGAGCCAGGAGGGGTTTCTTTGTTTGTAGTAATCCTCAACAGTTTTCCTTCCTGAGAGCTTTCCAGTTTTCCCCTAAACTCATGGAAGTCAGTAGCATCCTGTGGTGGAGAGTTCCAAACGCAGAATGGAAAAACTTATTTTCCTTCCCAAAAAATAGATTTGAATACAAAATGAAGTAATTCATTTAACTGCTGAGATGCTGCTTTTGTTTAAAGAGAAATAGCTGAAAGGACCAAGCTCCTTTATCCTGCTTGTGCAAAGTGTTACATGGTGGCTTGGCAGAGTGGCCCGTACACACATTTGTTTGTTAATGCATTAAATAGAGTCTTAGACTTTCTGACTGCTTTGAAGTGAGTCTTCTTAGTTCTAGATGCTCTTTGTGTAACATTTTCTTAATTCTTATTATATTTTTTCTCCAGTAATATATAAAACCAGTTTGCTGCATCTGCAGCCCAGGCAGATGACAATTTATCTCCCAGAAGTGCGGAAGATTTCAATGGACTACATTAACCTACCTGTCTTTAATCCAAATGTTTTCAGTGAAGACGAAGATGATTTACCAGGTAAGGATGAGCTTGAGGTCTGCCACGTTATGGGTTAAGCTAGATGCGGGACAGATCACTTGTGTCACTAGACCACTTTGGTAAACACACAAATAAAAATCCTTTAGTCCAATGGGGTCCTGTAGAACTCAATTAGAATAAGGCTAGTGTGTATTACAGACGTTGTTTTCTAAAGTATGTGGAAAATACAATTCCTTATAGAGCTTCTGAGTTTCAAATTCATTGGAACATTAATCAGCTTCTATTTAGTATGCTAAGAATTCTCTGTAGACTGAAGCCTTGTGTTCTACATCTTTGTAGGACAGAATTGTGATGTGTTGGAAGCCCAAAAGGATCGGTTTTGTGACCTAATGGCAGCAAAGCACAGCGTGCTGATAGGAGCTGGGGTTGGAGGGCAGGCTCCCATAAAACTCAGCACCATTGGAGAATTGATAAAAGCCCATTTGGAATTTCATCAGAGGGTCTAAAATAGTAAAGTAGTCTATAAACAAGCAGGATCAGGAAGAATTTCTCATTTCACTGAGATGTAAGGTAGCAGCAGATTCAAGCACTGCAGGGAAGGCTTGGGTGCAGGTGATGTGACTGTGGCAGGTGAAAAGGAGTGGAAGTACTCAGGACATCCTCCAAAAATGACAAAAAATCATCAACAAAATAATAACACATAAAAATAACAAATAATAGACAAGATAAAGTAATACATTTTCAGAATTTTCACATCAGTGAGAAATTCCTTTTGCCAGGTCACAGGTTTTTGTAAGTACAGGAGTTGCCAGCATGTCAGTACCCTTTGAGGAGGAAGGAGTGTGAGCACTGCAAAGCAATTAAAAGTGTCTCCTGAAATAAATGGAAGTACTCCCATTATTTCAGACCAAGGTTTTGACTGCTGAAATCACCACAGCTTTTATCTGACCAAGCATCTGAATAGTCCTCTGAACTTCTAAAGAAACACTCGTGTGCTTAAACTTAAGCCCATTCTTTCACAGTCTCGGGCTTGGTTTGCCTAATTTATGTCTATGTGATATTGACTTGTAGGATCTGAATTAAATAACAGAGATCGATATTTGTATATATATTATGCATAGGAAGCACTCAAGATACTGTTATGGAGCATGGTCCAAGCTGACAGAAAGTAAAATTAAATAGAAAGAAGAAGTTACTATAAAGTTTTTGCATCACTGCCTGAAAGTTGGATTAGATCTGCAATATCAATTTTTTTATATTATTCTAAAAGCTGAAATGGTACTCAGAATTGCAGGTTGGTGAACACCACATAAATACAGGCAAGACGGTTAGAGAGTTTTGTTACAGCTCTTTGAGAAGGCTAGTAAAAGAATCATACTACCCTGTCCTCCTTAACAGCCTTCCTCTTCTTGTCCACTTATTTCTTCCCAATTTCTTCTGAAAATTCATTTCTGACTTAGCAAATGGAGACGAGTCTTCAGAAACATTTTTGGTGATATCATTTCTTAAAGCCTGCATATAAAGGAAGAAAGTGCCATATACTAACAGGAAAAAAAAATATTGCAGTATAAATAATGATTATACAACAGATTTAAAAAAAAAAAAACACAGTAGAAAGCTGCTCTTGTATAGTGGAATATGCGTAGTGAGGTACTCTTAGGACAGGGGTTTTTTACATAGTAAAGATTTGGCAAGGCAAATGGACAAGGAATTGATTTAACTTGCAAATTATGCAAACAAAACAATTAAAAACCGTTGGAGAAATGAAAAAAAAATTGGATTAAAACACATTGGGTTATTAAGCAACACTGCAACAGAAGAGATTTTGTTTGATAAGGCACGTAATACACGACAGCAACATTATGGATTGCTCAAGGCAGGCTAACAATTACACCTCAAGCTCTGGCAGAGAAATTGCTAACCTGCAGGCATCAGGATGAGAGCATGACAACCAGGCACAGAACCGTGCTGCCTGAGGGTCAGTGAAGTTTAGCTGTCAGTCGTCTTCTAAAGGAATGAACAGAACTACTGTAAAAATTTGCCAGCATAGCCACAGACCCATCTGTACACGTACCACGTTCATGGCTGATGCTGATAAGAGCCTGATGCTATCAGAAATATAATTACAGGGCATAGGGAGGTGATTAGAATTTTAATTACAAATTAATTAGTAACTGGGCAGCAGCTGGAAGAGTCCTGACTAATGGATCTTTTGCCTGATCTGGTCTTGCAAGTCAGAGGTCTCCACAGAATTTGGCACACTTAAATGATCTTGGATATGACTCTAGGATCCTGGATATTAGTCTCTAGTCTCTTTTCCTCCCATAAACCTGCTGATGCAACTCACCATTTTCCATGTTTTTAATACAGGAAAATTAATAACTTATCTGCAGTATTCTGGGGATTTTAATATAGTATTCACTATTTCCACTCATTATTATATTTTGTTCCTTCTTGACTGCTGCAGCTGTACTTGATTCCACTGTCCTCATTTCACTGCTGTGCTCCAGCTTTTCAGTGGTAGTTTCTGTTGGAATCAGTCTCGCCACTTTTTGCAAAAGGAATTGCAAGCAATTCAACAAGCTTAAGATCATCAGAATTGCTTCTTACCTTGCTCTCCGTTGTTCACCACCACCGCATGTGGGAATTTTTTCCTATATACATTTGCTTCTTTTCAGGTTTCTGATTGCAGTCTGTCCAAACACTGATGCTGAAGTTGCCCTGACTACAGTGCCCATTTCTTGAATCTTTTTGGCTTCCCCTCTATTTCCACACATCTTTTCCTTACAAAACTTCTTTCGAGAACTTCTGTAAGTTATGTCTGTATTCCATCCTACTCCTCTCTCTCTCTTTTATTCATCTTCCTACTTTTTGCATTATTGATTGCTTTGTCACCCACTATACATAAGACATAATAATACTTCCCTTTTCCCGGCTGTTGCCTGTATTCTCCAGTTTTCCTAAGCTCATGGAGTCTGAGAACATCATACCAGATACTATACAGTGCAAGTCTTTGACTTTTCTTTTTTGTTTCCTCCACTTTTTTTTTCTTTTCTCTTTCCTTGATGACAACAAATGTCCAAGTCAAAACTCCTAGCTGCTGTCAGATCAAGGGCAGGCTCGACGAGCATCATTTAGTCTTGCTGCTGAAGCTCAGTTCAGCATGGCACTGTGCCACCTGACTGGCTATACAGGGAGTCAGCATGGGCCAGTGGGGACTTTTTTGTGCCTTCACCATCAGGTAGCAGCAGTGCTAGAGAAAGCTAGGAGGCCACATTAGTGGCCTTAGGACTAGGGGAAAAGAAGAGATGACAGCAATGACAGGTCTGTGAGTGTATTTTCATTTCTATTGCTTGTTGGTGTATTTAGTATCAAAAAACTTACCTAAAAACTGGAGAGTCCTAATTCAGCAAAACCTTCATTGATTTGAGTAGGAGTAGTTAAAATTGGCTGATAAGGGAATTGTAATTCAGACTCATTAGGTAAATTCCTTGCTCTGTGAAAGTCGGTGGCAATCAGCGTAGACTGAAAGTCAGATCTGAACTTACCTCTAAGCAGCAGTCCCAAGAATTTACTTTAAAGTTGACTGCCAGCTGTTACAGTTGGAATCAGAGAAGACAGGGTGGCTTAAGGGCTGATCCATTGGTTTTCAGAGCTGATAGTGCTCCATCCAGATGCAGCGGAGTAATTAAGCAAGTACATAAAAATTGCAGGTAATTTAAAAAGTCAAAGGTAAAGTGGAATGACAAAGCACGGAGGACACACGGTGCTTTTTCTCCTTACTAGCTTTAAAACACAATTTATTCCCACTTCCTGCATTTTATGTCAACGCCACCATGAAATTTGGAGCCAGGGTGGCCCCACAGCAGTGGCCTCACCCCTGCCCGCGAGGGGACCAAGATGGAGGAGTCGGGGGTGGCGGGTGATGTGCTGTGTTGTGGTTCATTGCAGTGCCCGGCGTACCCGGAGCCCCCACCAGCAGCCCGCCCTGCACCGTCAACATCCCCATCGCGCCCATCCACAGCTCGGCCCAGGCCATGTCGCCCACGCAGAGCATCGGCCTGGTCCAGTCGCTGCTGGCCAACCAGAACGTGCAGCTGGACGTGCTGGCCAACCCGCCGGCC
>NW_008620234.1:0-9886 GCF_000691845.1 Merops nubicus | reverse complement strand
AACCCTATCCCAGCCCAACCAGGACACATACTTTTCATCATCCTTGTTGCCCATCTCTGAAACTTTTCAATTTCTACTACATTTTTGCAAGTAAAGAGACCAGAATTTCACTATTCAAGGTGTGGATGAACCATGAATTTGTCTAGGTGCATATGCTTTTTGCCTCACCTCTTAATTTGAAGGCAGAATACACCATTCACTGTGCCTCTTAAGAACAGTGACAAAGTTAAGCAAGGTCACCATGAAAGTAGTATTAGTTAAGGTTTTTAAATAGGATGCCTTTTAAAGGCATTTGTGCCAATATACCTCTGTTCCACACAGGCAGCTAAAGACTATTGCTATCTCCACACCCCTTCTTAGAAAGCACTAGCTTACACTTTCCTGAAAGCCCAAATAGTTTTCTTTAGATTAATAGCAACTATGTCACTCGGACACCATTTGTGTTTCAATATACATAGCCTAAGGATCAAAGCAACTCATTCAGCTATACAAAAATCAAGGAAATTACTACAGTCACCTTGCAGACTGTCAGCTCATATCCTGAATGTCTTAGCAATTCACAACTATCTTTCCAAAAACAGTGTTTTGACAGTTTTCAATACCATTTAAATTACTTCGCTCCTATATAAGTATCACTAGGTTTTAGCTTGAACTTCTGGCTTGGCTGTGACTTTTGCAGGCAATTTGGAACCCACAGCACAGTTCTTCCTTGCACAGAGATACCAATTCCTCATGCAGGAGTTAAGGATGTGACAAAATTTATTCATTTTATAAGCAATTAAAATATTTATAGCTGAGCTCACTTAACATCATCTCTTAAAATGTTATTCCTGGACTCTTTTTGGAGAAAATCCTCGGTGAACTTGCAGGAGACATATTTAGTAAATTATCTGTTTCCATAAACAAAGAAACATGGAAAGTCTGGAATAAAAAAGTTAGCAAAAACACTAACTAATATTAACTGGTGTTAATTACTAAGGGAGCTCAGTATTCTTCGCCAGTTAGAATAGCCACCGTTGTCCTTTCTTTAAAATTCTAGAGAAAAATGAAGCTCACGATCTTTCCAGGCAACTCCAGGGATACAAAAGAATATACTTAAGAAAAATATTCCTTTGGACATTTTATTCTTAGTTAATATATTTGATCTATTCTTACACATTCAGGAGTGACCGTATGTTTTTTCTCTCTTAGCAAAGATGCATGGTAACCTGTCTGGAACTGGACCTATCACTGTAACTCAAAACTCCACACAGGATAGGATTATTTATCTGGTCACACAAAAAGAGGCCTACGCAAGGTGGCAAGCTTCCTGTCTGAAGGCCATGGACTTGTGGCCTCTCCATCTCTTTATATCTTCATGTATGGATATCAGTTGCAGGGGAGTCAAAATCTGCAGTTAATTTGAGCATCTGTACCTCAAAGTATGGAGCCAGTATGGAAGGTAAGAGGATGGGTTACAAGGAAGTGGGATAAAACATCACTGGGATTATGAAGAAACATTTCTAGAACCATGAAAGGTTTGTCCAGAAGTGGCTAGTATAAGCTTAGAACATGATCTTGCCTTCATATTCGGGCACTCTGTTGCTAAGCCCAGCTCCTCAGAGGAGCTGCACTGTAGGAGAAGGATTTGTCGATGGAAGAGGCTAGAGCAAGGGTCACAGATAGCCTGAGAAAATCAACAGTTCCAAAGATCAAGGAGTCTTGAGAACAGACCCACTGTTTCAATGATTCGAGAAGTAAGGACAGTGTAAAGGGACCACCAGAAAGAACTTTGGAGGTATTTATGACCCAAAATAAAGCTAATCCAAGACTAATGCAGCACTGCAAACTCTTAAGTACTCAAAAATCTTAAATCATCTGTCCCCTCCCAAACTTTCACAAAACTCAAAAAACCATGAGTCCAGAAAAGGAGGAGATGATGGTGTTGAAATCCTGGCCTTTAGTCAAGTGCCTTGGTTATTTAATTTCCTCTACCTCATTCCCCCACTACACTCTATTTCAGTAGGGTAGTTGAAATCCTGAAAAGTCCATCCTAAATACTCACACAAAGATGCAGTCCCTGCTTGGCTGCATTCTTGATATACATTTCCATTCCTACCCTCACTGTCTTCCCACTCCATTGCCTAAGTTCCCTAAGTCCCCTTAGCAGTACCTAACTGTCCTTGCACATTCCTACTGATTTCCCCAACCCACTAACAGACTTGCACAGCATGTGTGAAGCACGTCCTTGTGATGTCTTTCATTACTGCCTCTTCCCCACTGAACAGTATGGGGTGGATTTTTCATGTTGCTTGCTGTTTAATGACATGAGAAGTCTCCCCCACATTTTTAATGCTCATCTGGTTCTCTTTTGAGAGATGTTGCCTCTCAGCCAGCACTGGAGCCACATGCTTGAACCCTTGATGTTTCTACGGCAACTGCACTTCTCCTACACTTCTGCTCCTCCATCAAAGCTGCTAGTGAGGAAGGCACTGCTTACTGCCAAAGTTGCAGAAAGGACAGTTCTCCGACCCTGGCAGTAAACAGTAGACTCAGACTCTGCTACATAGAGCAAAGAGAGAGAGAGAACTCTTTGCAGGAGCAGAGCTGTCTGCTCTTGATGTCTGGGTATTCCTCACACATCAATTAAATGCAGTAAAAATCTACAGGGATATAAAAATAATAGTCCTCAACTTGGCAAAGGTCTGTTCTTAAATGAGCTGTCTTCTTCACGAATTTGCTTAGCTATGTATATCATCCAATGTGAAGTAGGAGTTTCTAGACAAAATATTTCAAAATCAAAGCGTCACTAGAACTTGAAATGGGGCTATAAGAATCAATTTCTTTATGTCTCTCATACAGTCCCTATAAATATCCAGAAAATGTACTCTTTTTCTAGTAAAAGAGGAATAGTGCTGCTGGTGAAGTCTTGCAAACTATCAAGGATCAGTTCTTGGTTGACATATATTTGATGTGGTCTCTGACTCTGTCCATTTGTCTGTCCTACACACAAGCACATACACAAAAAATCAGTATCATTAATTCTGACATGTGAAGATGGAGTGACCCTCCAAAGGTTTCCAGATGAAGTGCTAACTACTGTGAGGGTTTCAGCAATAGTTTTAACATTTCCATAAGTTTTCAGAATTTACTGAAGAACTGTTCAATCATTGCATTTGTAGGTCAAGCCCATAAGAAATTGAGAGAATCACCCTGTGAAGACACATATAATAAATGGGATGACATTTTGAAATCTCACTCGTGTTGCAGGCAGAGCTTGCAATTATATCATCTTCCCAGCTTAGCCTCTCAGCAGAGATTTGATTAGGTAGCCTTTTATGCTACTTTTGTGGTATAAAATATGTAAACATGACATAATTTCCTTCCCTTTTTGCTGCTTTTCTTTGTGATACTTGCCTTTGTTGTCTTTTTTCACTATCAGGGTAATCGAAACCATTAATCCTATAACTAATCTTTTCACTTTTAATACACCACAACCACACAGTGTAATATAATGATCTAAGCACAATCTCTATCTGCAGAACAGAAGAAAGTGATTCCAAGCTAACAAAATAGTTACAGACTTAGTGCAGCCTCACACTTGTTTAGACTACTAATAAGGGAGAGTGGAGAAAGGAAAACAATTTTGTTCCATTACAGTTATTTTGTGGGCTTGCATCTTTAAGTGAAAATAATCCAATTAATTGTCACAGCATGAAGAAAACAGTTTGGCTTGGTAATGATGAGGCAGAACCCTGAAGAAAAAAAATACATTTCAGGTCTTAATGTAAGCCAGCAAAAGATCTCCTGGTTTCCATGCACTTATTCTGGAGCCTTCTTTGCATTGTCTTTGAATAAGCATAATCTCGTGGAGGGGTAGAGCAGTCAGCCCAGGCACATTCAGCATGACCAATTGTACAATGCTGGATGTCTCTGACCATCATTACATGCAATTCTTCTGGCATCCTCAGGAGCACCAAGCCATGTGCAGAGGCTGCTGTGCACAAATGGAAGCAGAGTGAGTAATTTAGCCTGCAATGCTCAAGTCTGCTATGGAAAAAGGCCGCAGAGAGCCCAAGGAAGCAAATCCTTGACAGGGAGTGCATACAAAAAACAGTAAGCATGGGTGAAAATTCGTGCAGCAGCAGGTGTGAAGTTGCATGGTGTTTAGTTGCCAGCTGAGGTTAAACAAAGACAGTTTCTTACGATTTTAATTAATCTCCCGTCTTCCAGGGAAGTAATATTTCTTAGTCAAAAACAATAGTTCCAAGGCTGTTTCCAAAGAGGTTGCATACAATAGGATTGCTTGACCAGCTGGAAATTTTTCATCAGCTGAACTAACTAGGAATCATGACTCTTTAATGAGACGCCTGTCCTTTTGCATAGAGAGGCAGAGGAGTGACCCATGGAGCAACTGTAAAATTAGGACTGAAGCCTTTTGTTCTGCACCCTAAGTATTGTATGATAAGAAAATGTCATAGCAGTGAATACGAGAAGGAAAGATGTGATAAAAGCAAACACCAACCAAATTCTTCAGAGAAGCTGGAGAAATTTGTTCTTGGAAGAAAATATTTCAGACATGAACAACTGGTCAAATATGTTGGAGAGGAGAGAATATAAACTCACTTTTCATAAATGTTTGTTGCAATAAATAAGATCTGGAAGGTTATCTAGAGAGTAATTTCATTTATGCTAGGAGACAAAGGTGTGAATCGATGGTGATACTTGGTGGTGCCTTCTAGATCTTGCTTTGTTGATGTTGGGTAGAGTCAGAAAGCAGCAAGAGCAGGGTTTCTATGTGAGGGAGGACAAACTGGGGCCAAGGGTGACAACACCAGATATAATGCCCTTGCTGGCCTGGGCACACTCTTACAGTATGTGAATAGGATGTGCAGCATCTATCAACAGTCCCAGAAAAGGGACTGGAGTGTCCAGTCAGGAGTAACAGAAGACAGAACTGGAGACAAGACTACAACATAGACCTGAGGTCTGTCCAGGAGACAGGATACAAGCTAGCTACAACATGGATCAGGGATCTAACTGGAAACGGTGCCAGAGACAGGGCTGGGCACAGGAATATCTACAGCATGACTGGGGCAAGGACTGAAGGCCTGGACAAGAAAAATTGTGTCAGGTCCCTCGTGACCAGAGAAGCAAGTCAGACACGAGTAAGGTGGAAACAACAAGTTTATTGTCCTCTGAACTGCAGAAATCAAGTGCAGGACTGTTGCAGGTACCTCCAGTCGGTCCCCGTTACTTCATTTGCATTCCCTTATTTTCCCCTTTTCACCCTCACAGGTTTTTCCTCTTTTCTGTCCTCATCTCTTCCCGAATAAGCAACCTGTTTAACACTGGTTAACTGTTGTTATATTGTCCCTCTTGTTGCCCTTTTTAGGCTTATCATGTCGCTGCTTTTATACTTCCTACTTCAATCATCAGTCCTATTTTGTTAGAACCCCTCTTTTGTTACTTAGGTATGTTTCTCATTTCTGCCATTTTCCATGTTATCATCTTGTTAGTGTAGCCACAGGTCAGGGACTGCCAGCCACGTGTACTTTACTCACCCTTTGCTATCTCTAGCTCCCTGAAGTTTTTCATGTTGTTACTTTGCTCAAAGATGACTTTCTGCGTTTATCAGTGTTTTATGTCAGCTAATAAATAAAGTGAGGTAAGAATATATTGGTAAGAGCAAATTATTGGTAAGAGCAAAAATTTGATTTCTTCAGTTGTGGATACTCTACATTGGAGTTTTATTTCCAAGACAAGGACAGTCAAACAAACTCATGTAAGTTCTTGTTAGTGGCCTTCTTCCCTTTCCCACTTGTCATTCTTATTGCCTGCTACAAATAAATGAAGACAAATGAAGATACACAATGAAAGGGCCTCATTTTCTGTCTGTTTTTTCAAAGTTTCCTTCTCTGAACCTGATCTGTTCAATCTCCTGCCACTCCAGGCCTCAGTCAAAGCACAGTGACATGAGCAGAAAGCACAGACATGAAGATATTTTCTTACTGTGACCTGTCCCTGTCCCAGCTCTTATTCTAGCTTAGAGTTAAACATATGATGTTTACACAATAAAAATTAAAAGAAAGATCCAAATTCCCAACCTTAGACATTCACTGAAGTCTTTCCAAGCTAAACTGCTAGTGAAAGATATACAAAATTGCTAAGATTTAAAGAACATATATTTTGTATCTTCAAGTGAAAATGTTTTTGATGGCTACTCTTTCATGTCATGTCCTGTTCGTATGTTTACTGTTTCCACTACTTGGGAGACACAGGGAAATCTCTTTTGTCAGTTTGACCATCATTTATCACTTCATTTACAATTGATGGCTTCTGTAGAGTTCTGTGACTGGACTTTAATGTAGATAACCTGGAGTGAGTTTTAAACCATCCAGCCTGGAAACTAGTGACAACAGATTTGTCTCCAGGCACCTCAGCTGCAGAGCAAAATTAGGGTTTTTTTCTTCTTCAGGGATGAGGGGCTGGAGTTGGCTGCATGCTTCCCACTTCTGCCAGGAGTAGAATCAGCAAGGAAAGTGGCAGACAGAGAGCAAGAGCACCTTGGGAAACCAGGCTTGTGGATCCTCTGCTACTGGACAGAAGTGACCCTCTGCCCTACCACGCTCTGTCCCCACAAATCCTCTGCTGAAGTACCAGCCTGGCTCTCACAGGTTAACTGCCCTGGGAGACTGATGATAGGAAGCCGCCTAGGCAGAGTAGGCCAAAGATCAGTACAGATAATCACATCTGCAGTTGCCCTTCTTATTAGGGTGGTTTGGCAGCCTGCTGTGAGCTCCAGGCTGCTGCCAGTAGAGTGCTGGCTGTGCTAAGGATTTCAGTTTAAAACTAGGTCAGATTTACATCCAGCTGCAGCTGGTCACAAGTTGTGACAAGGGCTCAGTGTTGGGACCACTTCTGTTTAACATCTTCATCAATGATCTGAGTGAGGGGATCAAGGGCACCCTCAGTGAGTTTGCAGACAACACCAAGTTGGGCAGAAGTGATGATCTGCTTGAGGATAGGAAGGCTTTACAAGAGGGATCTAGTCAGGCTGGATAGATGGGCTTACGCCAATTGTATGAGGTTCAGCAAGGCCAGGTGACAGATCCTGCACTTGGGCCACAATAACCCCAATGTAACATTAGAGGCTTCAGGAAGAATGTCTGAAGAAAAGGAGGCTCAGGGGAGACCTTGTCGTGCTCTACAACTACCTGAAAGGAAGTCGTAGAGAGATCAGTGTTGGTCTCTTCTCCCAAGTAACAAATGATGGGACAAGAGGAAATGGCCTCAGGTTGTGCTGGTGGAGGTGTAGGTTGGACATTAGGAAAGATTTCTTCACTGAAAGGGTTATCAAGCACTGGAACAGGCTGGTGAAGGCAGAGGTCGAGTTACCATCCCTGGGCATTTTAAAAGTCAAGCAGATATATGGTGCTTAGGAACATAGTTTAGCAGTGGTAGAGTTAGGTTAAGGGTTGGATTTGATGATCTTAAAGGTCTTTTCCAACATAAATGATTCTATAAACAGTGAACTAAGAGGATACACGTTTCCAGTGTCAACATGCACACATTCATGCTATACAAGGCTTTTACAGTTTATGGACCAAGTAATTCTTGGTAGTCACAACACGGAGCTTTCACCTCTGCAGGCAAATGTGTTATGGGCTCAAGAAACAGAACATGAAGATAGAAGTCTCAAAAGATATTTCCACAAGAAAAAGGAAGTCTCAAAAGACTTTCAGAAGACACCTGTCTTTGAAAAGGAATGCTCTGTGTCTCTTTCTGTTAGTTTTTTGTTCTTTAGCTCTGACAGGACCCCAGTTTTGAGCGTTTTTCACATATTTCTGTGGGATCATGATTTGCAGAGCAGGATGGCATGTTTTTCTAAAGTTTGGACAATCAGCACGGCTGAGATTTTTCTTGTAAGCCTGAGAAAATTCACAAAAATATCCATCAAATAGCAAATATTTATAGGTAGTGAATTCTGCTGGCGGTTCACCTGGACAAGAATGTGAACACTGGCAGAGCTGAGGACAACAATTCTCAAGGCTGGCAGGGTGCATGGACAGAGCGGGGACAGTGGCTTTTGGCAATCAGTAACTTTACTTAGGCATGTAAACAGGATTGTGAACCTATGGGGTTCGGGGGGCTGTCTCTTGTCTGCTGTAAAAAGGCTGTAAAACTTTGCAATAAACGGATTCTACGGCAGACCCCCTGGAGTGCTTCTCTTCTCTCCGGAGCCCCTTCCCGACATATTTCCAGGCATATATTGGACATATCCTGTTTTCATGATGTGAGAAGTGGTGACAAAGCAGCTGCTAGTAAGATGTAACTCCATAAATTGCTAAGGGAGGAGGAGAGCTAGTAACTCAGAGCCAACTTTGAATGATCTAGAACATTCTCACCAGGCACATAGTCCTCTTGGCTTGCTATAGTTTGGTCCACCTCTCTCCAAGAAGTGCAACCACATTACAAGTTCTTATGAGCTGCATTTTCACCCTGTGAGCGTGGGCAAAGGGTATCTCCGACCTACCCTTGGGAGACGAATACTATGTCTCATCTGAAGCTTCTCTATCTGGAGGGGCAGGTTGCCGCAACCTCGCAAATCGGTGAATTTTCGTCGGTTGGCGACACATCCACTTTTAGAGCTAGCAAGTCTTGTGCAGCTCCTTGTTTGCCTAACTAGCTGCCCAGGCAGAATTTCCCCAGTAGTTGGCAATGTAAGTGCCATCAGTTCTCCTTACTGATCCTGTCAGGGCTCAACAGGGGCTGGCTGCTCCCCAGGGAAGCCAGCATGATATCACAGCCAGCAGGACTGGGGTCTTAACAGACAATCTCTCTCCTGCTGCCTTACAGAGACATGAGCTAGGCCACCCTGGGGATGGCAGCTTGGGTCAACCAAGAGTCTAGATCGTCAAGCAAGTCCATGGTGATGAGGCAGATCCAAGGGAACATGGATTAGCAAGTCAGGATTAAGGATTAAGTCTAGGGACAATAATGAGTGTCAGACTCAGCCAGTGATCACTAAGCAAGTCCATAGCAATGATGCAGGTCAGGCCTGGTCCAGATCAAAGGAGTCCATGGCCAGCAAAGTTGGAACTAAAGACAGGCACACTTACAGTAGCTCTGGCTGCTTAAACAGCCTCATGGCCACTGGAAGAGACTGTGGGTAGAGGCCCCAAGTGAGGCTGAACAGGAAAATTAAGGCTTATTGGTGTCCTCAAGACTCTACCAATGCCTTCCTCCATGTATTTCTCTCCTGCCAAGCACAGACAAAAGAGAAAAACAGCCTTGGCAAAGCAGGGCATGGTTGGCTAAAGGCAATCTCTGACCCCATTATGAAGTTGCCAGCGTTTCTAAGCATAAAGCAGAGCTGAAAGAAGATGTCATTTTCATGTGGACACGAGTAGGACAGTTCTTGTTTCCATGCTCTTTTGACTTTATATGACAGTTACACTCCTAAAAAAGCTGAGGATGGACTTTGCCATAGGGGCTAAAAAGGGTGCAACATCCTTTTCAGTGTTGAACGCCATAATGCAAATCATTACTGCACTCTTCTACCCTGTTTTTGTTTTACTGCACATAAATATGTATGCATGTTCATTCTCACATGAACTCCAGAGACAGTTTGCAGAGACAGAAGCCTCTCCCCCTCCCACAGAGAAGTCAGCACGGGCTGACTGTAGACTATAATGTCCTATGCACCACTTTCTACTGATCTGAATAAAAAAAGTATTCAGGAGCTGCATCACACCATTAGCTTCCCATCACATTACACAGTGTAGCAGAGGATATGCTCTCATGAAGAAAAAGTCCAACCTGAAAAGATATGAAACAAAATTTAGAGAAAGGCAAGAATCTCCAAGTGGAGCCAGCCCATACAGTGCACTTGCAGAATAGGTAT
>NW_008620233.1:11098-17403 GCF_000691845.1 Merops nubicus | reverse complement strand
TTTTTTTTTTTTTTCCTTTTTCTGGTGTTTTATTGTAAGGTAAATTTCTGGACTTTGATGTGGATGCTGTCTAGCAGTGTTATGTAGATAACAGAGAAGAATGAAGAAATTTTTCACATGTCCTGTATGTCTGGTCTGTGTGGTAGATGAACCTCCACTCTTGCATGCTCCAATAAACAGGTTTGCAAGTCAATGCAAAGTAAGTTGGGTGATTCTATTCAGGTGAATAGAGTTAAAATTAATATAAAAACAATACTTCCAAGATAAACTGGACTCCTTTTACTATCAACAGTTACTTTCATTAACTGTTCTGGTTGTCACAAGAATATATTCAGTTTCTGGAGAATATTGTCCTTGATGCTTTTTGAATGGTCAGTGCATTAGTTCCTGCCAGAGGGTCATCGTAAGTGTCCAAAAATAATGGTAATATGCAGCCCTAGGCCATATGTGGGTATTTAGTTAGAATGTACATTATTGTTCTTTTAACTGACTAGTTATTTATGGAGAACTAATTTGTCACCCTTTTCTTCCCAGCTCTCCAAGTTTTTTTCTGCAATCTGGGAGGGACTGGGAATTATAAATTTTCCTTCTGCTAGAGGAGATCTATCCTTTGCTTGTCAAGAGAAATGTTTCTTCTGGTCTTGACACTTGGTGATACCATCAAAATCATATCCATAGCTTGACAAGAGATGTGACCAAACTTCTGGGATTCTTCAACTGTCTCAAGTTTGCCAGTGTCCTTGCCTACACATATCATTTATACCCCTTTTCTTCTGGGGTATCAGTGTACCTAACTTTTGGAAACCACTCTTGAATTTTAAGCGTTAGGTAAGAGTGAAGATGAACATATGGTAAAAGAAATTTCAATTCTTGTTTGCAAAGTTGGAAGCGAAGTTACAGGTAGGAGACAAAGAGAAGAATAAAATGTTGTCTTCGAATAATTTGACAATGAAAGGTATTTACCAGCCATTTCAGAAGATGCTGGAGACAAGTTTTGCTTACAAAACCTGAGAAGATGATTTAGCTAACGACCACCGGACTTCTGCATCCCCTTCTCTGAATAGGAGCTGAAAATAGTTTTGAAGTTGGGAATTTAACTCCTCATCCTCATTCCTCAGCGGGACAGTGCTGACCTCTTTCTCTCCCTTTGTTCAGGATGGAAACAGTCTTCTGTCATTTGCTTTTTTTTTTTTTTTTTTTTTAATTCAAAGCTTCCTTCCTTCCTTCCTGCAGTTTCTGGATTTTTTCCAATGTGGATGTGATGACTCACAATTCCCAGATGTGAAATGCAAATGTGGGTAGTGGGATCTTTCCTCTGTCTTTTTAGGGGCTTCTCAGAGTCTGTGGTGCTGTTGAGTTTCTTCATTAATGTGTCTTTTTGGATTAAAATCGTTTTCCTGCTGGCCACATTGGTTTTTGGACTGTTGCAGTACTTAGTAAGTCATCTCTTGGAGTGTTCATTGTACATGCATCTTAAACTTGGTTGGCTTTGTGAGCTTCTTGAAGACCACAGAAAACTTCTTAATTCAGTCTGTTGACATGGGCAATTACCCCCTCCTCCTGCTGTCCATTTTAGGGTTTATCTTGTGAAGTTGTCCTTTCTGACACTATTGAGCTCCTTTGACAGAGGAGTGTTTGGTGCTTATTCAGGCAACCTGGTGGCTGGTGCACAGTGGAGAAGCTAGTAGTACAGGGCTGTGTGCTGCTTGTCTGTGGCTGCTGTCCCAGCTCCTTTGTGCTCCGTCTTCATTTGCTAATACTGCGATGGACTATGTGGTCCCACATGAAATCATATGCATTACTTTTGATAATTTCTTGGTTTTGTTTGTTCCTCTCCTACAGAGGCCCCTTCAAGCTCATCACCTCCATCTCCCCTTAAAAGTCACTTAAAGAATGGGGAAAGGAAGAATAGGAATAAGAAGTATCAAACCCAAAATGGTTCCACTTCTAAGGCATGTGCCAGCTTCACCTTTCTGTCACTGAAGTCCTGTGTCCAGTCTCTCAGCTATCGAGGCTGAAATTTCCTGGGCCAGTGGCATTGCACTCAGCCTTGCCCATACAGGCGTGGCTCAGCAAGAACGCTCAAGGAATAGCCATAGTCAGTTTTAAAATGCATCCAGCCCTGAAGTTAGTGGGAGTGTAGGGGCTGCCTTCTTCATCGTATGGCCTAATCTTTGAGTTGGTGCTTAAGGAATTAATTTGATGTGATATTCCCATTGGAACATACTGATGTTGTTAAGCTTCTCATTAGAAGCAGCTTTTAATTTTTTAGAGAAAGAATGTGAACTACCAGAAATATTTCTTTCTTTTTTCCCTCTTTTTTTTTCTTTTTTTTTTTTTTAGCATTGCAGCCTTCCAGATGAGATCCTGTCAGCTGGGATAACAAACCACTGCCCATCTCTTCTCACCATGATTGTGTCCTCTGCTGCAACGTTCCAGGACATTTCTCTCGCCATTGACTGTATCTGTTGGCAACCCTGCTTGCATGCAAATATTCCCTTCAAATTACACTAACTTTCGGAAAAGCTTGAAAGTTACATTATCTGACCAGCTTAAATTAACAAACCAATGCTACTTGTTTTGGCTAAAGGCAATAGGCATTCAGGAAGCTTTTTCATAAAGTACCCTTTGCCTGTTGGGTCCCCTTTTCTCTCTTTGCCCAACTTCCATAACTGTGTTTCTTTAATTAGTCGGAATGGTCCTTGGGGAAGCTATAGCATGATACCAGCAGTAGCAGGCAAAAGTGTCTTTTTCGAAGAGACTGAAAAAAATTCTCATTGGGCAGGGAGAGTATTGAAATGGAAATCATCTGAGCAGGAAGAACAGCACTTCTCCTTTTGAAGGGACTGAGTTACTACAAAGACCAGGTAGTTTCTCCACTTGACCAATATAAGTGCTCTGCCCCAGTAGCATCTGGGGCTTTTTGTATAAAAGCTGTTTTCGTTATTCAGTATAGAATTAATATTTTCTGTTTCCTCATCTAAACCAGTTCAGACTATTTCTCTGTGCATCTGATACTTTGTATTAAAAGTGGCCCAAATATTTACTTTGGGAAATGCAGCTTCTGTAAAATAGAACTTGATGACAGTAGGGAAACTGGCATTGGATGAAGCATGTCTGAATGCAGCATCACAGCTGCTAATGAAGAGCCCTCAAACTCCCAGCAAAAATACACAATTTGTGTCATTATGTGTCCTGCGTGAATACGTGAAAATCTCAGTAGCCAAACAGGATGTAATTGGAGAACAATTAAGTCAATCAAATTTCATTTTCAGTTTTGCAAATTGACATGTGGCTGCAATGCAAATTGACGGGGCAAAAAACTTCAGAGCAGAGACATCCTTATGCATCCCTGCCAGAGCCAGCTCCCCGGAGCAGCCATCACTGTTATTTCTATACCCTGTTCTTTAGCTCGGTGGTGCACAGCAGAATCTCAAGCTTCAAACAGCTACCATTTCAGTTTGCTTAGGGATCCAGATCCAGAATGTGTAGGGCTGTAGAGCAAAGCAGTGCAAGAAAGAATGGAAAATTTAGGATGAACTGTGACTCATTCCCTGCCTGATCCACCATCCTCTGCTCTTCATGAAGCCAGTGTTGCATCTCTTTCTACTTTGTGGTCAGAGTTCATTCAATCATTGTCCATTTAATTTACCCTGATGGAGTAGCAAATTGGCAAGAATAAATAGAACTATCCCACAGAGACAGTTCATTCTTATTGAAGTTAATGGAGTAGAGAGTAAACTCTGAGAGTTGCAACCCACATGACGTAGTTCTGCCATTTGCTTATGGAGCACAATACATAGAAACAGCCCACACATGACTGAGTGTAAAATGACACTTGTCAGAGTTTTCAAGTTCCCCTTGTTTGCCAGAAAGGATGGGATAAAAAAATACTTCCGATAAGAGCTCTTGCACAGGTATCTCAGGCATATTGGCAGAGGTCTTTTGCAGAGGACTCCTTCAGTAGGCAACTTTACTCTTTTACTTTTATCCAAATGAGAAAGTAAATCTTGGGAGACCATTGTGAAAACCTGGTGCACAAAATTACTCCTTGGACAAACTCCTTGAAAATTAAAAAAGTTAGTGTTATTGCTCCTAGAGAATATAGCAAGCCTGTTAATGATCTCATCAATGTATCAGTGCCTCCTGGCAGAGAAGGACTATGCAGCTGGCACTGAGGCACTAAATGAAAACTGGGTGGGGAAACAATAGAAAAAAAAAAAAAATCAAAATCAGAGAACATGAAGGTGGTGCCAGGCAGGATAATGTCCGGAACAAGTGGAGTGTGTTTTAAGGGTGTTTGTTTGGGACAGTTCATAGGCAGACATTGTTAGCAACATCTTTCAGGTGTTCTTCAGGCTACCCACACACACAGGTGTTACTTAACTGGAAATGGAAACTTAGCTCAGTGAAAGACTACTTAGCTGAGAAATCAATAGGAATTTAATATAACCTTAATTTTTGTTGATCAGTTTTACCATGAGACCAAGATCAAGAAATTTATGGGTGAACTAACAGTTCCCTGTAACAACTGTTCTTTGGGATACTCCAGGTTACTCTTTCAGAGCATTCAGAAGATGCAATTTAAATAATGCTATCATAATAGTTATAATTTATGCCTTAGATGGGATGAATTTCCATTGTGAACAGAAGATGTTATTGAAAAAAAAAATCACTAGGACCTGTTCTTTTTCATGGAAGAAACTTAATTTTACCTGGAGAAGATTTTAGGGAATATCATTCTCTGTGTATCAAGGTATAAACATTGGGGTTAGACATAATATTTGTTGCCTGATCATTCTTGAGATATTTGCTTCTTTTGCAATGGATGTAATAAGCTGTTTATAGTGAAACTGATCCCACTAAAAGGATTATTGATAATGGGATCTAGATAAGGGACAATTACAAGGTTGGCTGGAATAACAGGATAAGAGGATATCTGTTGAGTTCTCCTTTTAAGTTTTTTGGGTTTTGATTCCCAAGCTGACACGTGCTGAAACTTTGGCCAAACAATACTTATATGACTGTCCAATCTGAACAGCTAGCAAATGCATTTCTTCAGCTTTTTCACCAGTGTCAATAAAGAAGCTGAGATAGAGGAGCCAGGACTATTGATTTTTTTTCCTGATAATTCCTATGGGAATCTGGAAAGCATATACTTATTTCTGCCTTCTTTTCCTGAATTTTTTAGCCTGGTGTGGGATTTTATAAACTGTCTAATGCAGTGGTTCAAGATAAATGATAAATGGCCTGCAGTTGGTCTGTGGGATCACAGGAAGCAGCAGAGCTTGCATGGTTTGCTTCTGAAGAGTTTCTATTTGAGAGCTTGCTGATAGGAGTGTTTGGGTCTTTTATGGGAGATTTGGCAGGCTGGGTTGGTTCTGTGGTTACAAATGTTCTGCTGCTGTAATTAGGACTGGGCTTAATAGGAAGAAGAGATAGAAGATTTTTATCAGTCCTTTTATGACCAGTTCTTAGATAAATTTCTAGGGGTTTTATCTTAGAAAGCATCAGCCTCTTTCTCTCTTTTTTCCCTTTTCAAGTCCTTTAAAATTTCACTTTTTATGCACTCTCTTGTCATTGATGTCTACCATTTAACAAGTTGACTCCCTAACATCTTGTCTTGCTGCTCCATATGGGCTCTCTTCCTCTTTTATAGCTATCTGCCTTTTCATTGTAGCTGTTGAAGAGAAAAGACAAAAGACACAATCTGGGGAAAGTGGTTTCGTGTTTTTCTGCATACTGTCTCATTATTCCTAACATAACTCTAACTTCTCTTCTGTAAAATTTCGGCCCTCTCTACTTACAGGTTAGTTTTCCTGTCAGAGGGATCCTCAGGTTCTTTGCTGCAGCGCTCTTGGTCTGGTGCTTTTTGTGAGTTAAGCTAATCCCATGCTTCTTGTGGTCAGCTATTTTTTTTTTAAGCATTTTCTCCAATTCCATCTCCATTCCTTAAATGTGAACATAAGCGTGTTTGAACACTTACTGTGATATTCTGCTTGTTGACAGTTATGTGTGTCTATGGATCCTACAGGATACAAGCTGAAGAGCTGTATGGAAACACCAGAGAAAAGGAGAATGGAAATTACCTTCTAACGAGTTAAAATACCCAGAAATGTGAAGAGCAAAAGTAAAATGTATTTAATAGGAGTACCTTTTTTTTTTTTTCTTTTTTTTGTATTTCACTTACCAAAACAAAAACATTCTCTATGAAGAGAGAAATGTTCTTTAACTCAAAATTGAGAAACTATATTTCTGGGCTGCAATAGCAATTAGCAGAAGTTCATCCATGGAAAGTTCCTGCT
>NW_008620233.1:0-11075 GCF_000691845.1 Merops nubicus | reverse complement strand
CAGGAAAAGTCCCTGCTGATCGTGCCCAAAAATGATGTAATCAGGCAGCTGCAGCAGTATTCACTCAGCAGAGGGAATATGAGGCACTCTCCTCAAAGCTTTTTTTAGCTTTTAAGGAATCTTCAAAGTTATTAAACAAGGATCTAGTTGAAATATGGATGGCTTGGTGAGGCTGAATGGAAGACTGAACATGAAGAACGTGCTTATCTGCCCAAGATGTGTCAGTTGTTTGTTAACTTTTGGTGTATGATTTCACCAAGACAAACTGTAACTTGTGAGTAGATGCATGGTTTCATGATGTGCACGCTGTCAAATGCATTCTTCCTTGTCAAAGATTTTTTTTAATAAGGCATGCTAAGAGTTCTACCTCTTGGCCTCTGTTTCCTTGTCTTTCATTTTAGTATTTAATATTTCTTTTGCTGTTCTTATTTTCTGAAGTTTGTGTGCAGTGACAATGCACAGACATATAAGCCTTCTTGTACAGAGATGTTTATTGGTTTGCACGTATGGATATATATTTTTATATATGATATATATTATGTTTTTCTTAATAGAGTAAACATGATCTGTGCAATGACTTCTCAGAAATACCTAACCCCGTAGAGCAACATTCATCAGTAGCTGCTGTTGGAAGCCTGTTGCAGGAAACAGCAGACATCCTGGGTTTTGTCTTGGTCTGTTGTTTTTCCCAGTATTCAGAAGTTTTTCGTCCATTCCTGATGGGGATTATATTAATGCACGATTGTATATACAATAATTACATATGATTATTGTTAAGGGGAAAATTAATAGTGTCTTTGAAGTTATAATAGGTCTATCTTAATTTTATAGAGTTCAAGTTGTGAGCTGTAAACCTCCCAAGAAAAATGGTGGTCACAGTGACAGTTTGCTATCATACAGAGTACATTGCCCATTAGAAGAGCATGTATAGCCTTAAGAATCCTAATAGCTTTGTCTCAGAACACAATAAGCTTCTGTGAATGAAAGGAAAAAAAACAGTTTTGCCTTTTTACACCTGATTAGTTTTTGCAAACAAATTTTGCTTTCTGAAGGAGATGATGAACTGACACTAACAGCAGCCCTAGAATATCAGATAGATACAGGTAATCTTCTGGCTAGCTTGTTATGTAGGTAGACAATTTGTTTTCTAAAATAGTAATCTCCTTTCCCTTTAAAAAGCATTTGTGTAAGATTCACATCTTGAAAATCAACAGTGAAAAGTATTTTTCTGTGTGAATTGTTAAAAATCTTCAAATGCTACTCAGGCTCTGAGCACTACAAGAACATGGGAAAATGACGCCTTTAAGTATAGTTCCTCATTTTACTAAAATCCAGCCAGGAACTTCAAGGACATTACAAACCAAATTAGTTTTGCGTAACATTTATAAGGCTATTCCATAAACAGAAGGGCTGAAAAGATCACAACTGTGAAAGAGCTCAAAGTACATCTTATCTAGGGCCATGGCTGAGACTTCTAGGTGAGGACATGTTGGTTTCCTGTGGTCCTGCCCCTGCTCTCTTGGCTTCCCCTGTGCTCCGAGCAGTGACTGAGCGTGGGGTAGCAGTTCTCCCAGGACACCACAGAGAGGTGACCAGCACTCCCCTGGGCTCTGAACCCCCACTGGGGTCGAGCTTCCTCCCCAAAAGGTTTCCTGTTAATTTTTGTAAGGATTTTTGGCTATTCTCATTGACTTGCAGGAATGGGAATTAAGACATTAAAACAGAGACAGTGATGGTAACAATTCCCTCGTTCCCAGCAGCATAGCTGCTGGCTATGTTACTCAGTGAGCAGAGGTCTCCTCTCAGTGAGAAAATACGTGTTTGATGGAGCATGTGTGACCATAACTTTTCTAAGGGTGTGCACACTGGGCTCAGCTCAGTTTTTGGGAACAGCTGTATACTCAAGGAAAGTAGCCGAGCATTTTTCATTGCAATGAAAATAGCAGTACTGGGTGCCACACTTGTTAGTTGAAAAAACTTTCAGAATCTTGATCAAAAATGCACTTTTCCAGGTGGAGTTGAGTAAGATAAAGCCAATCTTTCTGTGCAAAGGGGTTTTCCTACAAAAATATTCCTTTGTATTTTATTTTACCTTCTATAGTTAACCTCTATTATTTAACGACTAACCTGGCCAGAAACTATGTTAAAGGGCCACAAGTTTTCCATTATAACTTGCTTAATCTTTTGCTGTAGACCCCTTCTGTCAGGCTGTTCATTTTCTATTATCCCCAAACAATGGCTTCCAGAGACAAGAGAAGTTCACATGACATTTTTTCATCTGAGTGCTACCAACTCAGCAGAGAGTAGCTATTTCTGCTGGGGCTTTAGCCATGCTGTTTGGCTTAGCAATTTCTGGCAAATTTGACAAATTAAGGAATCAGTGTTGCAAAGCAATTGTTGTGGGATGCCAGTGCAGCTCTCCCTTTCCCAGCTACACACTTCCCAGTAGGGGAGCGACTAATGGAAGTGTTGCCGTTGTATGAGCTTTACTTTTTGCCATCCTTTTCACCTTTCTGCTCTGAGTACTTTTGCTTTTGGGCAAAAGGGAATTTTCGCCATTCTTGCCCCTCTTTTGTGCCACCTCACTCACCTGTAACCCTCTTCTGCACCTCATTTCTCTACTAGCTGTTTAACATCCCTTTGGTTTCCACATTGCTTCTCTAGTTCCCACCTCTGCTCAGTCTGTTCTTTTCAACAGCCATCTCCTTCCCTCATGTTCACAAACTGAAGCAAATTAAGAACATTTGCTGCTCAGCATAGCAATGAGAGTTAATAAACGGGGTTCTCATATGATTAATCTCCACTGTCTTGATTAATTTTGGATGGCAGGAAAGCTTTATTAAATATTTGATGATGCCTAGCACTATGACACTCATTTTCTTATTAGAAGTTCCGAAGTATTACTAGAATACAAGTAGGTTATTAATATTGCTCTTACATTGTATCATAAGCAAACCTCTCTTTAAAACTCTAAAAGGGGTTAAAGCTTTGCAGAATAAAACATCCAGATTTATGCAGGATTTACGTTATAGATAAAAACCTCAGGTTCTTACAATCTGTCTTAATATGCTGCTTGTGTTAGTGCTGCGGCAACAATTCAAGTCAAGTTGGTATTTTTGTTTGGTTTGGTTTTTTTTAACTTTGGTTCTGGTACAATCCCCTTTCAGGTAAGTGCTTCTTGTTGTAAACCATTTGTAACAGCACTGGAGAGGTGCTGAGTTTATGTAGACTTGAGAAGCTGCATGTGTATCCTGCTTATATAGATACACATAAGCATCAGGCTTACTGGCTTGAAAAAGGAAAATTTCAGTGGACCAACTTGCCAGTCTTCTCAGAAAAGAAAAAATACTTTGGTTTTATCTAGAGTCTGGACAGAGAGATCTTTAAGCAGAGAAGAAAATTGAGGATGTAGAGTAGCAGCCTTAAGATGCTCAGTGGAGTTATTTTTATTTAGGAACATCGGGTTAGAAAGGACCTCATGGGTTGTTTTTAAACAAGTCAAAGTCATAATCATACAGCTCTTGATAAATAGCCTCTGCAGAAATCAAAACAAGCTGTACTTTTCCAGTTAAATAGCTAACCAAGGGTGCAGAATGGAACAGCTCTTTATTGGAGAAAATATATTAGATTAGAAATAGCCTTTGAGTCCCAAGAGCTGTACAGAACTAAAGAGACTTAACTTCCCATGTATTTAAGAAGAACTTGGAATTTAGCTGCCAGACAGACTACAGTGCTTACCATGGCACGTAATTGCTAAGGATTGTGAGCACAAGAAGGCTGAAAAAAGTGGTATTTCTTAGCAATCCAGTTTGTAGAAGCTTCTGCAGCTGTCAGCATCTTCTGTGCTCTTATCAAATACTGCATCTCACTTACATGTGCTCTGCTGCATTTGATGAGATATAGGAAATGAGTTAAGGGGCTAGGAAGCCTCTGAGGAGGACACTGGTCAATGGGGGAGGGAGATCCCTGACACTGTGGGATTAGAGGAACCTGTGACAAGAAGGGAATCAGCTGTTAATGGGTAATTGGTTTTCTGTCTTCCTTCTAACCTGCTACTAGGTTTAAGCTCTTTACTGCAGATTGCTACAGATAAGATCATCCTTGATCTTCAAGACCTAAAAATTTATCAGTTTCAAAACACGTTAAATATTTAATCTCGTACATTTCTTATGATCCACTGCGACATATCGCAAACTGTTTCTCATTATTATCTAATATTTCTTGCTTTCTCCCCTTCTTCTATCCTTTGCTAATCATTCTGTGCTCTTGTTATTCTTTTTTATTCATAGTTCTGCATTTTTTTAATGAAAGATGCAGCAGTCAGAGAAAAGGGAACAGAGAGCAAGAAGATTAAATCAAGAAGTTGATGAATTAATCTACCAAATTACTACAAATAAGCAATGCTTGATACAGTCTTAAGGTCAAGAAAAGTAAGAAAGATAGTAGAACTGTCCTAGAGCTACATGAATAGAATAAATATAGGAAAATATTAAGATTGTCCTAGAGCTAGGTGCATAGGCTGGTAAACGTGGCAAATATTTCACCTTTCACTCTAAGCATTGATGAATTTTCTCCAGCTATGCTTAAGCTGCTTTATACTTGTTCATCATAGATTTCATCTGCACGAATGTTCTCAAGATTGCTTTGAAAGCTGCATATGTTGTTGTTCACGAGAAAAATAGTGTTTAAATTCATTAGTGCAGATGAACCAGTTCTGGGAGTGTGTCCTGGTGTTCTGGATGAAGAGACTGTCACCCGACCTATCATTGCTGTGAAGGCAGAAGATGGTGTATACCATTTATGTAATGTATTTTATACTGATCCAGAAAGAAAATTCTGGATGAGTCTCCTCATTCTTCTCATGTGTATCTCTGTATTATCAAACAGGTAATCTAAGTGTTGGATTCTGTGCTTAATTATGCTAGTGTATGTATTTGGGCCAGCTCCTTTGGGATAAACTGCACAAAAACCTTCCATAGAGTTCTGAAAGAAATTGCAAAGTCATCTTAATACACAGCCACTTTATTTTCTGTAGCCAGGATAGTGCAAAGAAGCAGAAAGTCGTGGGGTGAGAACCCTCAGTATGGTCCAGAGCTGTGTGCTCCCATTCATGGGGCATATGTGGTACAAACCTGACCTTGTGCCTGTTCCTTCGGCTGAAGCCATATCCTTCTACAAAAGGAGTGTTTTTAAAAAGTGTGCAAATTGTTTGGTAGGCGAGATGGCATTTCTTGAGATGATGGAGCTGGCCAGATATCTCAACACAGTAATGGAGTAGCTGAACAAGATAGGAAAAAAGCAACGCCCCAGTCCCTGGGCAGGACAGCATGACTGCACCTGCTATTCTTCAGTCCTTCATCACAGAAATACTTCACGTCTTCACTTCACACTTGTGATATCGTTATTGAATCAATTTGTTTAAGGAAGAAAATCTTTTCCGTGTAAGGAAGAGCAGGAGGGGAGTGGGCAGTGAGTGCTTTGCTGGCTGTGTGCAGTGTTTTAAAAGGTCAGTGGCTCCCGTTGCTGTGCCAGCCAGTTGCTAGGCTGCTGTGGATTTCTGTGCCTTTTCTCCCCGTCAAAAGGGACCTCGTGATGAGGTGTAGGTTATAGCAGTGCCTTTTTAGTAACCTTGCCCACCCCTTTCTGTTGGTTGAGCACACTGAGTAAGGGAGATACTCTCAGGAGCAGTTGTTTTCTTTCCAGGGTTCTCAAAACCAGCTGCTGAAGTAACTGATAGGTTATTTATCCTGCCAAATTAAACCTAATGTATCAACTGGGGGAACAGAGTCACTGTGTAGTGAGCTGTCAGAGCACACTGGGTAACTGCAGCTTTCTTAGGGATCAGCAGAATTTGTTGCCACCTTCACCTCACATTTTCTTTGAACTCATGGCAAAGCATGTTTGTTTGAGTGAAAATTATCTAGCAAAGGTTGCAAAATGCAGAGCTCTTTCATGAGCTTTTCTTTTAACCTTGTTTTCCTTTAGCCATCTCAAGCAACAAGAAGTTTTATGCATGTCTGAGGTGTGTTATAATAGCAGCCATTGTTGCCAGCAGGGATCAGATCTTAGAGTGCTAAAGGTGGAGCATATATATGCAATAACAGTCTTATCCTGCATCAGAAGGGTTAAGAAAAAGATAGAACATGAAAGCAAACCAAGGTAGGGCTGGAAAGGGAAGGACATGATTGCTCAAAATATGTGCTTTCTGCCTGTTTGACTTCATTTGCAGAGTCCACAGTCTGTTTCATATCCATGATACAGATAATTAGAAAACAGCACCAGAGTGTACGCAAAGCAAGTTTTCTAAACGTAGAAGAAAATTGCCAGGTTGACATAAGTGTTTATTAGACATGCTCAGCAACAAGAAAAGTAATTATTTAACTTATGTATTAGGCTCAAGGGCTATGAAAGGCACAGTACTCCTTGAAGCAAACCTGAAGTCAAGGAGATGAGGCTTGCACTGTTCCTACAATGGGAAGGTTGGGTGGCCCGTTTTTATGTTGGCCAGGCATTTCTTATAATATGGTCTGTTGCGGTTGCTTGTAACCTCATCAAATGTTTGCTGTTTGCGTGGACATTGGCAAACAGAGTTCTGTAAAATAAAATCAGCAAATGATCATGTAACCAAATATCTAATCTATGTTTGCTTAGCCTGGCATGTCATCAGATTCTTCCCAAGTATGTTAAAATACAGCTAAAATGCTAACTAGAGTCTCAGACCCTGTCTGAAGCTTGTCTGAGAAGTTGGGCCAGAGATCTAGCCTGAGGTCCCAGCACCCAGCTATTGCTCTTCGTGCATTAAAGTTAGCTAGGACTCTGTATGTGGAGATTTTTGACTCCTTTGAAATATGTTGTGTGTATTTCTGCTTAAAGAAGGGTTACTGTTATCCCTTCTGGCATGCCTGGAACTTCCTTCTCCACCCTTAACAACCAGAACTTGAAATGAAATCTTCATCCATCCAGAAGGGGCAGTGAAAGATACTCCTCAGACTCAAAATAAGAAGCGCTGCCTTGTCAAGACTCTGCAAAAGTGCTGTAGAGGTACATCTGAATTGTTCAGAATCCCTCTGTGATGTGCCACGTGCTTATTCAGACTCCACCTAACTGCATTACTTGTGATTGCCAGGAAATGCTTGGGCCAAATAATTTGAACTTGATCACTGTCCTGTTAATTCAGGTGGCTGTCGTGGATTCTTACTGGCTGTTGAATCATGCAGGCATTTGAATGTAACTTATTGCACTAATAAATCCACGTTTGAGGCCCTTAGTATTACATGCAAAATGTGGTGGCCACATGGTGCAAAAAAAATTGTATTTGTTCTGTTAGTTCAAATTAATTTGAGAGGATAAGGTAATGGGAGACTTTATTGCCAAATTTGAGTGTAATCTATTTGTGCCACTCTGGCTTCATTGGATTGGATATCAGCTTTTTTTGGCTACATTAGACACAGACACACGGAAAAGTGTTGAATTTCATTTTGTATCAAGGTAGACAGGGATGTGATGGTGGTTTGCAACAAATTGTATTGCTTGGTGATCTAGTCATTCAGTGATCTGACGTGAAGAATCGTGTAACCACAGTCTTAGCCATCAGATAACTTGTTCATCCAATATTTGTACATATTTAATAAGACCGCTTTTGCTTGGAACTATACAGAAAGGGATGTATAACTGATCCTATTAGTTAAAAACAGAAAATCAGTCATTAGTTCATGTCAGCTTACTCAAAATATCACATAAACCCTGAAAAATTGTTGTCTGGATGGGTTCAACACACAAGATGTATGGTTTGCTTACAAATTAGCAGAACATGCTGGATGGCAAACACAAAACGTGTGTGTCAAGTGGCAGCTCCGTGGATGTGTCTTCTGTGTCATGTGCCTGGCATCTACTGACTCACTTTTGACTGCACGCATTTTCAGCCTTGCTAACAGATTTTGTGAATAATGCTACACTTGCCTACACGTTCTGTCTTATTTTACTGCATTAGCCAATCTGGTTTATCTTCCTTCCTCAGTTTGTGGCAGAGAGTTTGTTTCAGAACATGTTCAGGAGGGAAGGGGGGTATGGGTACACACTGGCACTACCGTATGTTTGTCCTGAAGCAAATAGGTAAGGTCAAAAAGTGAACTTTACACTTCAAGCAAAATGTTACAAGGCTTGTGAAGAGGCCACTGATGTCCTTGATGTCATGTGGGCCCCTGCAGAACCTGCTCAAAAAGCTCTGTCAGCTGCACTGGCAAATTTTGCTGTGTTAGAAAGTTGTGTCAGAAAAAGCAAGCTGTCCCGATCTCCATTTCAGAGCTTTCATTGATCTTTTATGTGCATAAGTCCCAGCAATCGGATACCTCAAAGATGAGGTTTGAAATCATAAACTCATTTGGATCTCATTTCCTTTGTGTGGTGGTTGGTGTGTTTGGTTTTTTTTTTTTTTTCTAATCAACTGTAGGAATGAACTCAGGAAGCCTGCATCAAGCTGGAACCCTTTAAACTCACTTAGGAGCCTCTATGCATGAGATACCAGGTTTGGTGGCTGCTTACAAAATCTCTTACAACCCCAGCTGTGATTTCTTTGTTGGTCTTTGTGAGCTGCTATGACTGTTGCTGTATAATCCAGACCACAGCTATGTCAGATGTGCCATTTGAGATATGGCCTGTTCTTTAGAGGGAAGCATTTCTGTAATCAGGCAGAGTGGAGCAATGCATATCTTTCCAAAGAGCCAAGGAGGTGATGAGCAAAGCAGAGATTTTCCTTTTATCCTACCTGAAATTTCTTCTAAGTCATTAGTGCATGTTATATTGTAATAACACTTCATCTTGCAGAGAAGATCCCTATAGTGCTAGACTCCATATAAACACAGGGTTAACACAGACCTTGCAAAGGCTTTATAATGTAATGTAACTTATAATAAAAAAGATGTTTGCGACAATGGAGGAGAAGAGAGTACCACAGGCTGCATTAGCACATGTGCTATTGCTTATAATGGGCGTCACTTTCAGCTCTGAAGCATTACAAAGCTTTATACAAATATTTACTTATCAATAAATATTAGCAAAGCCTATTATACAAAGAGAGAAAACAAGACAATTTTTCTTCCCAAATATTGTACAGCATTTTTGGCCTCAAGTAAAATCAGTGATAGCTAACAGGCTGATGAGCACATAGGCACAAATAAATGGTGGCTGAGGAATAGACAAAGGCCTGGAACAGATATTTCATGGTATTTTTTTTTAGCTTGTGTAGCTGGAAGGCAGTATAAGACAGCTGTGGCATCTTTTGTGGAGATTTTTGTTCACTGATCTTTTTCAAGGATAGCGCTTCAGCTATGGCTACCTTAAATCTCTGCTTGAAAGCATTGACAAGCACATATTTTGTTATGAGGTTACAAACAATTCTCTTCACTCTTCACTTCCTGTGGCAGTCCAGGTGCCTCAAGATGACAGCACAGCCATTGGCTTTTGGACTTGACTCCTGTCTTTGAAAATGACGCTTGTTTTTTTCTGTTTTTCACACTTATGGGCTGAGTTGTGTTAGCATATAGGACTTTATCACAACCTGTATGATCAGCTGCAATTTTGGGGCTTTGAAAGCCAAGGAGGTAGAGGAAGATGACGCTTCTTATCCTTTTTTTAAATCAGAAGACTACCAAACCTTTTTCAAAAGAGTTCATTGATTCTCTTGTACAGTGTTGTTATAGGCTATTATTCACAGCCTAGTAGAAATTCAGTTAAGCTTTCAATGTGTCATGGTTTTTGGTTTTGTCATTCTTGTTTTCTCCTACTTTGTTCCCCTATAATTTTGGCAACGTATATACTTTTTTTTTTAAAAAATAATTTTGTAATGGTTTTGACACGTAACTTATGGTATCTCAGGAAAGGCAGCTGGTGATTGTTTCTCAAAAGTTCAGCTGTGGTGATATTTAGGGTTGGCTCTGGGGTGCCTTACTGTTTTGAGTCAGTGAGCTCTGGGCTTTGCAGAGCCAAGCCTGAAGCATCACTTGTCTGAGCAGCTTCAGGAACTGGGGAGGCATGTTATTAGCCATGCAGCTGCTTTCTTGAGTTGTGCTTTTGAGTAGCTCGGCAGCCCTCTCACGTGCTGCAGCTTCCTGGGAAGCCTGTGCTTCTTGTGAGTGGGAATGCGGCATATTTAGCATCGGCCCTACATACATCACTACACAGATGAGGTAGAAGCTATTTGAGATTTCCCAAGCAAAGTTCCAAAGATATCCCAGGGCAGTTTGTTTATGTTTTGCAAATTTTTCAGTCATCCAGGGGCTAGATGCCTGCTGGTGATGGTAATCATCTTGGGTCCGGTGGGTGTCATTTGGTCTTCCATATTGTCCCGCAGTGCTAAGTGTGCATTTAGAGCCCACATTATGGCCTGGATGCAGATGCTACTTTGATTCAAGTGGGCAGAAGAGTGGGACAGGCCAGATCTAACTTTCAGTGAATTGTTAATGCTCAGAAAATGAAGTCACTGTATCCTGCCTGATTACAGGCTTCACCTAAGATTGGCTTGTGAGAACAATGAGGTCATCTCATCATCAGATCTGCTCTGATTTCGCAATGAACATTCCCTTTCCATGCAAAGGTGAAAATGGTATTCCCTCAAACAAATGTTTTGCTCTGAATTGCGTAGAATGCTATATAGCTACTTTGAATGGGGACTGCAATAAAAAATACAATTCCGGCCAGGGACTGGTGTGAGCAGTGGGAGCCCCGCTGAAGGTAAATGCACTGCAGCGACTGGCACCAGTAAGTACGTGACTTACATGTATGTGTTACAACACTTGTGGGGGAAAATTGTGTGCTAGGATGTAACTGCTGGGCAGACTACCCTGAAATAAATGATGCCAGACACAGGGCCAAATTCTTATGGCATCCTTGCTTCCAGCAAATTTTTTATGAACTATGCCTGAAAGGCAAACCACGCTTTTACAGGGTAGAGCCAAGCAGTCTGTCCTAGACCAGCCACGCGGTTTTACAGCACGTGAGATGTACCCTGATCCCCCGTCTGCCTGTTTTGTGTCTCTCTCCTCAGATGGCCGGTACCCCATGTGCCACGCAGCCCCGGC
>NW_008620232.1:0-1078 GCF_000691845.1 Merops nubicus | reverse complement strand
TGGGTTGAAGGATACAGGAAATGGTGGATGAGGGGTGGAGGGACAGCAGGGATTTGGGTTGAAGGATACAGGAAATGGTGGATGAGGGGTGGAGGGACAGCAGGGATTGGGTGGGGAGGGGGGATGGATGGATGATGAATGGATGGAGAAGGTTGGATGGATGATGGTTGGATGGTTGGATGATGGATGGATGGATGGATGGATGGATGGAGAAGGTTGGAATGGATGGATGGATGGATGATGGTTGGATGATGGATGATGGTTGGATGATGGTTGGATGATGGATGGGTGATGGATGGATGGATGGATGGATGGGTGATGGTTGGATGATGGTTGGATGGATGACGGATGGAGAAGGTTGGATGGATGATTGGATGATGGATGGATGGGTGGATTGATGTTTGGATGGATGGATGATGGATTATGGTTGGATGATGGTTGGATGATGAATGATGGAGGGATGTTTGGATGGTTGGATGGATAGATGGATGGATGAGATGATGGATGGATGAGATGATGGATGGATGAGATGATGGATGGATGAGATGATGGATGGATGAGATGATGGATGGATGAGATGATGGATGGATGAGATGATGGATGGATGAGATGATGGATGGATGAGATGATGGATGGATGAGATGATGGATGGATGAGATGATGGATGGATGAGATGATGGATGGATGAGATGATGGATGGATGAGATGATGGATGGATGAGATGATGGATGGATGAGATGATGGATGGATGGAGAAAGATGAAGGGATGGATGGATGGATGGAGAAGGTTGGATGAGATGATGGATGGATGAGATGATGGATGGAGAAAGATGAAGGGAGGGATGGATGGATGGATGAGATGATGGATGGATGGATGGATGGATGGAGAAGGTTGGATGGATGGATGGATGGATGATGGTTGAATGATGGATGGATGGATGATGGTTGGATGATGGACAGATGGACGGCTAGATGTTCTGCTCAACATATGAAGTGATGGGCGGTTGGGTTTCTAGCTGGAGGAGGACTCGGTGGGCGAGTTGGCCGAAGGAGGGGTGGCCAGGGGTGGCCAGGGGTG
>NW_008620231.1:0-13496 GCF_000691845.1 Merops nubicus | reverse complement strand
CTTTGTTGGTATACATTGCTCCTGGATGAAAACTGTTAAATGCCAAATCCTGGGAAGCTTGACTTGTGAAGGAAACAACAGAACCTCATAAAGACATCATGGATTTGTGTCCTTTTAAATGAATAGGTAAGATTACATGATTATATTTTCAAGCACTGAGACATGAGACAGCAAAATGAAACAGAGCTAATTATAATATGTAAAAATTAGAAGACAGATAAACAGTTTATATATCAGAATGTGTGTCCAGGAATTTTGACACTGGCAGCCAAATGTTCACAGAAATAAAGCAGATATACTCTGACAGACATTTGCCCCCTTTCAGGGTGCTGCCCACCTTGTCTTAGATGCCTTTACACCTGTTAGATAAACCCTTCCTCTCACCATTTTAAAGTGATAGCCGTGTAACTCATGACACCAAGCCGAGCAGTGCAGGCGACGCACAGGAGGCAGGGGATGCCATTCACAAGGACTGTGACAGGCGTGAGACGTGGGCCCATGTGCACCTCAAAGTTCAACAAGCCCAAGTGCAAGGTCCTGCACGTGGGTCGAGGCAATCCCCGGCACACAGAGGCTGGGCAATGAGTGAATTCAGAGCAGTCCTGAGGAAGAAGACTTTGGGGTGCTGGCTGATGAGAAGCTCAACATGAGCTAGCCACTTGTGACTGAAGTCCACAAGACCAACTGTACCCTGGGCTGCATCAGAAGCACTGAATCAGAAGCCGCGTGGCCAGCAGGTTGAGGGAAGTGATTCTGTCCCTCTCCTCTGCTCTGGTGAGACCCACCTGGAGTACTGTGTCCAGGTCCATGGTCCCCAGCATAAGAAAGACACAGACCTGTTTGAGCAGCAGGGCCACAAAGATGCTCAGGAGGCTGGAACACCTCCCATGTGAGGACAGGCTGAAAGAGTTTGGTTGTTTAGCCTGCAGAAGAGAATGCTCTGGAGAGACCCTATAGCAGCCTTTCAGTACCTAGAAAGGGGCCTACAGGAAAGATGGGGAGGGACTGTTTCAGGGAGTGCAGTGATAGGATGAGGGATAAAAAGTTTCAAACTGAAAGGGAGTAGACTTAGATTGGGTATCAGGAAGTTCTTCTCTGTAAGGATTGTGACACCCTGGAAGAGTCTAGTGGGAGGTGTCCCTGCCCATGGCAGAGGACTTGGAACTAGATGATCTTTAAGGCCCTCCCAATCCAAACCATTCTGTGATTCTATAATTTAGATATAAATACAGAGGATTAAGATTATATGGCCATTAAATATTTTTTCTAGTATTCAACAATTGTGCCAAAAATACAAAAAGCAGTTCAAAAATAAATTAAAAATATATTTGCAACAAAAGGAATGCCAGACAACTTCTAAAGTACTCTCAATGGATTAAGAGATATTGGAGAAACTGAAAAATTTAGGGAACTGAAATACATTTAAGGTAGAAACTTGAGCTAAGAAACAGAAGAGAAACTGTGGTTATTTTGTTAGGTTGCATATGCCCTCCCTCCCCCAGCAATAAAAACATAAGCAGCTTTCAGCTCATGGTGCTAAAATGAATTATCTAGTGAGTTTACTTTAAAAACCATGAACCAGATAATCCAACATTAACAGGGATTTCCTTCATGTTCATGTAACAAACAGTTAAAACAGAAGTCAAAAGTGATAATTTTGAAGGCAAAAAAGGCTCATCTGCTTTGGCACAAAGAAAACCAGAAATATTTTCAACTTCTGCATAAGGTGCCACTCCTGATGAAAGATCATTAGAATGCACTGCTTTTAATCATGGTTTTGCTCCTAAACATAGGTGGACTAAGTAAAACTTTTAAAAGAAAAAGCAACCCTGAAGCTTAGAAAGCCAGAAGTCCTTAAAGGAAAGACAACGTCTGAAGAATTCTGAAATATTAAAGTGTACTACTCCTTCAAATGTCATCCAGTAAGATTTGAAATGAAATACGTCCATTAAAAACATATAGCATTTTTATCAACTGTGAAGTCTAGTAATTTTTGAACTGTGAGCCCAAG
Source organism: Merops nubicus (assembly GCF_000691845.1). Lineage (NCBI taxonomy): Eukaryota > Metazoa > Chordata > Aves > Coraciiformes > Meropidae > Merops > Merops nubicus. Next base: position 11,485 of record NW_008620231.1, on the reverse strand, counting down.
AACTCTGTAGTAGCAGAAAATTGAAATTTATCCTTCTGCATTTTATGCATCTCCTTCACAAATATGAAGTCAGTTAGCAGATCAATGACTACCGAAGCCAGGAAAGTAATTAAAGAAAAAAACATGATGAAGCAAGTCCTTGCAAGAGTCAAAAGACAATGCCAATACATATATATTTGCATTTAGTATACTTTTGAAGTTGAGTAGTTTTCATATTTACCCTGTCATTTGGGACCAGTCTAAGACACAGTTCAAAAGAGCCTAAAGAACTTCAAATGGAGCCCTATTTTCCTCGTTAAAAATATCCAGTATGTACCTGGGCTTCAGTAATCCTCAATCCAAACTTCCGTTTTATATACGTACCTCTCTGCACACAATGTTAGGAATTAAATACAAAACAGAAAGACATGTAACCTGAGACAGTAACAGGCTTAAAGGACATGCTGGTACTGACCTTTGAAGCAACATCTGTCTGAAGTTCCCGCTTTGTGGACTAACCGTTAGATGTTGAGACAGATAGTTACATAACCGTGCTCCCATGTACGAAAAATTTGGAACACATGTGGCCTTCCAAAATAAATTGAAAAAGGAAATTATTCATAAAACTCATGATTAGGCTATCAGGAAACACATTCACAAGTTTTTTTGAAAATGGTGTTTAACAAGTAAATCAGACAATTGAAAAGCAGATGAATAATTACTATTTGTCATGTTAATTTTTCTGCCTCATCACCACTTTACTATACCCATTTCAGCACTTAAAACTTCATTATTACTGTGATTTTGTGTCTTTAGGAAAATAACCACCATTATGCCATGTGTCCTCAGCTCTACTCCAGTTTGGCCTACAACCAAAGCATGTCTGAAAGTTACCTGCAAACTGTTTACAAAAAACAATCAACATGGGACATTAAGCCACTTTTCAAGAACATGCACTCTCTCAAGGAGCAATGAGGATGTGAATGCAAAATTTTTAAAAGCTGCCTTCATCCATTTTAAGAGCTATTTATCCCAGAATCTATTTTTGGCAATAGTGAATAGTCAGGTAAAGAGTACAAAACCATGGCAAGTAAAGATAAACACTTTCTCCTGTACGTGCTCCAGCCATGTGCAGTACAGCAAACTCCGGATTCAGAGTTAACACTCTGTTGCGACAGTTAATAGCTCTTGATGGTTCTTTTCTTGTAAAACACGTCCTGTAACTGTTGAACATTCATATTCCTGTCATCTAAAAACAGGCAGTAGTGAGGAAATCCCACAGCCTAAGGTATAAATATATTTTACTTTAAATCTGATACATTTTTCCACCTCTTGAAATTTTGAACTCATTGGGAATTCAGCCTCCTGTAGGGCTTAATGCAGAACATCCCTTCACTTTGGCAATTCACTTGTTTTAAACTCTTAACAACACTTGAATTTGAGATTATTTCTCAGATATAGCTTCAGAAAAAGAGGTTCTAGTGTAAGTAACTCCAACAGCTCTGCCAAAAAGAAAACAGGGATACTAAATTCACTAAACTTCTATGGTTTTATCATCTTTACACATTCCTTTTACACCTTGATATCTATTGGTGCTATACATGTGCTTGCACACTTCTAGGTGTGAAGGCTGATCGACCAGCACATTACCTTCAGAAATTTTAGCTGCTCTATCAGGAGCAGCTCACTGCATTAACTGCAGAGTAGTCAGGATTCCTAAGCTATGAAGTCAGAATAATTAACTTTTGGAAAACAAGAAAACTGGCACTCCACTCTGTTCAGAGGTATAAATGGATTAGGAAAGAAGAGGGAGAAGTATATAATTAATACAGACAGGCTAAGATACCTGTCACACAAAGGAAGGGAAGACTATTCAGGATTTGGGTTTCCTTCATTTTAGATTTTTTACTTCACAAACCTAGCATTTGTATATCTGCTTAGCTGGGTTTGAGTATCATCACCAAAGCAGATGCTTATAAATACACTTCAGCTATTTTTTGAGACAGGAAGCACAAATACTTGAGTGTCTGCTCAAGACAGAAGAATAATAAGCATTATGAGCACAGAGTAGAATAATAAGCATATCTTACACTCAAACACCATCCTATTCTGATCTACAACAAAACTAAAATCAGATGCTTTTGCATACTAGCACAGCTTTTTTGCAGTGTTTTATTTTTCACAAACTTTCAGACTGATAACACTCAATGCTTCCCAGCTGAGGAAGGAATACCAGCCCTAACACTGTACTTGTTTTTAAACAGGGGGGAGAAGGAAGAGGCCATATTAAAGACTTAAATTAAAAGTCAATGCATTTAAGATATATGAAGTTAAAAATGGGATAAGTTAATCTTTTTTTTTATTGTCATGAAGCTGTAAGGAATATATTCAGCCTTAAAAAAATATATTCCATGTGTCCAAATAAAGGATGAGAAAATGACACTGCCCAATACAGGTAATCTTGAAAGCCTAACTGAACTGTTCCAAATCAAATGTGCACCAGTTCTGTGCAATAATACAAAACGTGAGACTCTACGTCTCTGTGCAATGACCAACCAGTCATGCAACTTCTACATACCCCGGATCAGAATATTCTGCAAGTATCTGCATGTAAAAGGTGAATAAGGGTTTGCATTCTTCAAGGCAGAATTTGAAAGCGACCAACCCAGGAAGGTGAGAGAGAGTGCAATGAACAGCAAGCACTCGTGTGACTTCATTCTCTGCAGCAAGCCCGAAAGACAGTAACAGCAGCTCATTTGCTAAGCAACATGTAAGCTGTTCTTTCCAGTGGCTCCCCCAATTAGTACAGAGTTCAGCTCAAGGTCTCTGTCCTCATTTCTGTGGCCATCAATGGGACTGGACCTAGTTACCATTAGATGAGCTGTCCTTTCCTTCAGTGATGCTGTTCTGAAATAGGTATATCCTAAATTAAGAAGAAAGCCTGCCAATAAAAGAATATTTCCTAAAGGGTGATGGGTATACTAGGTCTAAGGTGTTTTTTTTTTTTTTTTTTTTAAATACCAAGGAATTAAGAATATTGTAGTATTATAAAGAATTTTTTTTGCTGGATAAAACAAAAATTTACAACTCTGACACTGCTTGAGTGCCTTAAATCTCTACTATGTAAATACAGCAATTCAAATATAACCCCTTTAATTAAGCACTGTAATTTCAACTGTAATAGGTTACCCAGAAGACACAAATACACAACAAAAGCAGCAGCGTAAATTGGGGAAACATGAACCATAGAGGTATCCTACACTTGAGCTACCATTTCAATTTTTCGAGTAAAACATTTCTCTGTATGTTTCAGCCTAAAAACAAAAAATTCAAACTGTGAAGATACTATGCAGATGCAATTAGGTAACAAATAACACTGGAATGCTTATCTTGGACACCAGGCAACAGAAGCGTAACATCTGTGTTATGGGACAGAACACACAGCCCACCTGCTGATAGATGAGCTCAACAAGTTCTTTTAAAGCTTCATCTGCAGTGACAGAGCCATTCAGTATTTCAGCAAACTGCTGTATTTCAGTTTCAAAACAACCTGGCTGCTCGGTAAGGTGATTTAGGAAGTCTTGTATATATTCTGTCAAAGTCAGATAGCCATCATCCGTATCTTCAAAGCAAACGTCCTATAGCAGTGAAAGAATACACCAATTATTTAAAAGAAGTGTAAAACAATGTTGTTACACTTACTATCTCCAGAATTAACCATACAGCCTTTTGTCTTGAGTGTGCACACAACATAGTGATATTCATTACACAGTTCAACATTTTCAGAGAGCACACATCTCAGTGCATCAGAAAACTCTCCTAATCCTACTATTTTACAGACTGGGTAACAAGCTCTTACAGAGATTTGGGTCTCCCAGCAAAGCATATTGAAAGACACATTAAAAAGAAAGCAAATGTTTTGTCAAGTTGAGTGCAAGATTAACTAAGACTAATAAATAAATTTATCTGCTAGGAATAATGCTACCAAACTGAGGCTCAACACCTGTTTTTACGCTCACACAAACTGTGCTGCAGAGATATGAACTGTAGAAGGGAAAATAATGTAAAATTTGAAACAAATTATTTTGGGCTTTGTCCTGTTTTGGGGTAGAACAGAGATAACTCTGTTCAATGATTTCATTTTTCAGATGAAGCTTCTTCTAATTAACTGCACTGTCTGAAGTTAACAGCATATTTTCACAGACAGGGTCTGCTACTAACAGTGATAAAGCTCTATGTTTGGAGTTACTACCAGGGAATGGTGTGCAGACCAAGGTCACACTAAATCCTGTGTACGACACAGATGGGGGCCAGAAAGTAAAGGCTGAACCTGCAGGGAGAAGCAGACAAGATAAGTGACCCTAAAACTGACCAATGGGGTATTCCATCCATATACCTCATACTCAGTATAAAAGCTGAAGGATCAGGAGGGTCAAGCTCTTCTCTGTCTCCCTTCCACCTTCTTCCTCCCTTTTGCTGCTTCTTCATTGGCTGCCATCCAAGGAAGACTCCATCTACTCTGCCTTTTGTACCTGAATGCAGTTCCAGAGTCCGGCTCCTGTACCCAGCTGCCATTTTCTGCTGAGTCCAGCCTGGGACTTCTCCCCAGGGCCTGCTCCACAGCATCGGGTTGACAGTGACATATTGCCATCAGGAGAGAGATGGGTTCAATACTGGTTTTGTATATATTTGTATATATTCTATTTTATTATTATTACTACTACTATTAGCAGTAGTATTTTCATTAAAGCTGTGTTACTTTTCTAACTGATAAGCATCTCTCTCTCTCTTATTCCCTTCCTTCCCCTTTTGAGGGGGGGAGAAGGTTAGCAGCGAGGGCCTGTTACAGGTCTGGGGGCAGCCCTGACCCTAAACTGTGACAGGCTTACACAGAATCTACAGTGCTCCAGAATATTCAGAAAGAGGAGAAATTACAGGAGTACAATAAATACAGTGTAGTGTTTCCACACAGAAAGTATAGGCAGGAAAACTGACCTTTTAAGGGCAGCAAAGTTGCATCTCTTGGCAATGGACAAAGCACTACAAGGTATGAAATAAAACTACTTACAGTATTGCATTAGCTTGCAGCTGCTGAAGTTAAAAAATCATAAGTAAACATGCCTGCTTCCTAAAGAAAGGATGATCTAGCACAATACCACTTTAGTGATGGTTATGCTCTCGTTGATCAAACAGAAGGCTGCCTAGTTACACACACTCATTTCTGAATGGACAAAATATCTCAAGTCACTACTGTTTTGGGTGATTACAGTGCTAGTATGTAAGAGGAATAGCAAAAAAAGCAGCATGCTTTTATGATGTCACTAGTAATAACAGTACAACTAATTCGCTTTGTCACGCTGCACAAAAGATTGTGAAAAGCATCTCATACAGACTTCAGAAGTGCAAGCAGGAGCCTGAAGAGGGGCTGCTAAATAAATTACTTAATTAGCTACTCAAGACAGAAGGGTAACATACAGAATATCTGAATTCTCAACTGATCTACTTAACAAGAAAAAGGTAAAATATATCTGATGTAACAAAAAATCAAGCTAAAAATGATCCCACACTTTCTCTTTACTTAGCAGACATAAATACATTGATAAGGTTTACAATTATATACTCCACTCCACCCGCCCTCCTGTAATGAGGGGATGTTGTTTACTGTCTTTAAAATGTCTCAGTCTCTCCTTTACTAGGAGGCAACATGGATCTGTGAAAGATTTTTATCTGGATATGAACTGTGGAGGAAAACAGATAGACATTGCTGAAAATCATATTTGACATTAATTTCATGACCAATGAAGAATGTGTGGGGAAAAAAGCAGATTTCCCAAAATTCTTCAAAGACCCATGTCATAGGAGTAGACAACTTAAGCTAATGGGGGTCACATCAATGTAATAGAAGAAAAAATAGGAAGATTCCCTCTGATGTTTACGTAAGTGGAGTATTTGCCTGGTGAATAATATCAAAGTGACTTAATGCTGCCCATTAGAAATAGAAAAAAAAAAGTTTACAGAAAGGGCGGCACATTGCTACTACTCATAAGGATAGAGCCTTTGACAACCTGATAAGATTTGGGTTTGCCTTCCATTGAGGACTGGAGCAGAGGAATTTCAAAGGTCCTTTCCAGCAAAGTATTTTATGATTCTAATGGTTTGGAGCTTATAAAGCCAAAGCATAATGGCTAACAGGCCTACGTGTAACTTGCTAAATATTCTATTTCTCTAAAGGAAATCAACTTTTACTAGAAAATTTCAAGTACCACAGTAAAAGTTCTGTACAATAAAGTTACTTGTTCCCTAGAACTATGACACCATTGTGCAACAACTGTACCTTAATCCCATACAACTGAACTAGCACCTCTCCAGACAACGTGTTTGAAAACTCTCCAGCCAGGTTGCAAGGAATGCAATTTCTGTAGCTAATAAAAGAAGCTACTCCTGACAGCTATCAGGTTGTTATGAGGTCCTTACTCAGCAGAATGGAAGGTATCCTCCTCTCATACTCACCTGATAAGCATTCAATCTTGAGGGACAATGCCCTTCTTTTGGAAGGGGCCCCAATACCATTTGGTACACCGGTGTCTCAGTATTCATATTCCTCTTCCCATTTTGTAATTAAGAGGCTAAGCACAGAGGCTAAACTCTGTACCACGTTCATTTACCTGTGCTAAATATGCAACTCCAAAGGCAGTCTAGGCTTTAATAACTATGCCAGGGAACAGAACATGTGGGAGAGAAAAATGAATAATTCATTATAAAGTTGTACACTGCCAAATTAGTAACACCCGATACTTTAAAAACCAACTAAATTTAACCCAGTAACTTCTAGACACAAAGCGCCTGCATTTCTCATTGGCAGATGCTAACAGAGAAGACAGCACCATGCACTGTATTCACCACAGTAAAACAAAGCAAGTCCCTCAATTATTTTTAAACAGCAGTTGGCTAGCAGGAGACTGCAAGCGTACAAGTTCATGACAAATTTCTGATTCAAAGCCATGCAACTCAACTAGAAATTTTCCATTTATTTCAATGATTTCTCAGTCAAGCCAACACTGCCTAATCCCTCTGCTTTGTTTCATAGCTACAGGATGGGATCCTGGATTATTCACAACAAAAGAGTCACCAATTTAAAGATTATGGATTTGCCACTCTTCTACCAAGAGTCAGCTCATGAGTTTAAAGATATACCAATGAAAAGGTTAAACAGGTACTAGAACTCCTCAGATTTACATAAAGACAAAAAACCAGAAGGTATGTAGAAAATATCCATGAGACATCTGCTCTGGGACTCTGTTTCTGTTCACATGCCAATAATCACTTTCCTATACCTGATGAGTATACAGAACATTTACATTTAGGAACTCAGACACTAATAATTCATCATTGATATGATTTCTCTTCAGACTTCTGAAAAACAAAGACTTTTTTTCCTCCTTTCAGATTACATGTGCTCAACAAGTTCTTAATAAGGTTATTGCAAGCTTAGGCTCAAAAACTGCTGTATACATACAAAATCACCTATCCATGCTGTATGAGGTTCAGTGGTACACTCATGCTTGGCTAAATTCACAAAACCAACACCGAGGCTACTTAGTGTCCTTTGGGAAATTAACTAAAAAAAAAAAAAAAAAAAAAAAGGAAAAGGGAGTGTGGGGGTGGTGTGGGGGTGGAGGATTCTGCCAAAGAAAATACAAACCTCACTCCTAAAGCTATGAAGTGAGAACATCATTATGCCACTCTCATGGAGTGACAGCTGTATCATTACCATATACCCATGCCAGAGAGCAAGTCTGACATTTCCTGCTGGCAATCCAAAACTAAATCTAGTCACCAGTTTTGCTGCAGACATCCACAGCTTCCAATGGGATGGACAGCTGTATGCAAACAGAGAATTCCACAGAGGCCTTCGTTCCTTCTGGTAAAGTCCTACCATGCCTTGTATACTGTACCCCTTAAACTACCTTCACAGGTAACTGATGAGTTTGAGTATCAGAACTAATCGAAAACTAATTAATCTAGTAAACAAATGTCATATGGACACAGAGTAATTATGATTAATGTACAATCAAACAAGAAATGAACACTTCTAAAACAATAAATGCTTAATAGCAAAACCACTGTGTGCTTCAAAAGAGAAATGTCAGCTTTCAGATACAAAATTACAAAACATTATAAACGTAGGCTACGAGGTATTAAGTCATGAAACAAGTTTCTCAAAACTTTGTTCTGACTCAAGTTTTAAAACTCACGGTCAAAACCTCTGTAACACTAAAATATGCTAAATATCTTGGTTTTACTGCAAGTTAGCCTAGTTTATTAAAACAATTCAGTTATTAAAATAAAAAGAATCCCAAACTTTGAGACAGCAAAAGATGAAATCCTGCAACAGGGCTATTCTACACCTGCTGTATTTATCAGATTAAGGTCCTTGCAACATACCCCCAAATAAATGTTCTAGGTTTTGCTAGTGTTTAAAGAGGTATTTTTATTAATAGGTGAGTCACATTCATAGCCTATTCCTACAACATAGCAGCAAGAAACTCTCCCAGGCTTGTGTGTGTTTGCAAAACAGCTGAACAGCAACACTGCTAGCCTCAACATTTTGTAATTTTAAGTATGCATTATGTATACCATTCCAAATGGTGGGTTTTTTTTGGTCTTGAAACTGAAATCCTGTATCTATAGAAAACATGTAATACGTTCTGGGGCAAAGTAGTTACTTTTCCTCTAGATTATCCATCGACTGAAGCATGTTTGTGCTGACATTTTAACTGTTGTATACTGGCTATAGGCTTATTTTATTCAGGACAGTAATTCAATTCAGCAAGCTGGTAAAGCTGGTAACTTTAAGGTAATGTCAATTCTACTGGTGAGAAAGACTTCAAAACCACAAACCACTGTATTTAGCATTCAAATAAGGTATTTTTCTATAAGTTATTTGAAATCTATTTGTTTCAGTATAATTGTTTTTTATCACTTGATTGCATTTGTATAAGTCATAGTTCCCACCTGTTTATATACAGTACAAGAGTTTGGCTGCTTTCATAACAAAAGGATATTTCAAAAATTCACATAGATCTCCCCTGGAGTACCATTACTGAAGCAGTGACATGGAAAACAATGGAGTGGAAAACAAGTACCACCAACTTTTTATCACATGATGCATCTACAATATTGAACTGACATCCCCCTTAGTCTGGCTGGAAAACATATTTCTTAATAGGTATGTGGGTAGGTTACTGCTGGAAATGACCCTAACACCACTTTTTTTGCCCTCTGGTGACAGAATACCACTGAAGAAATTAAAAGACACACGATGGCACACTGAGATAGGCAGTTACAGCCATTCACACCCACAAGACAGTAGATTTGGGAAGGGTAAAGCCTGTGATCAGTAGAGTTAAAGTTTAAGCTTTCTCCCCAACTTGCTTCAAAAACCTGTGAAATCTGCATAAAAGTGCAGCTAAGCCTTTAATTCTAAATTGCAGTGTAGATGTTACTACAACTGAGGCAGTTGCCAGAAGGACAGCTTACTCTGATGTTGAGTGTAGTCAACAAGGAATGCAACAAGCTTCAGCAAAATGTCCCACGCTAAAGGCTCTCTCATAGACAGGAATAGTCACTCATTATCACTTAACGTTCTGACCGTGACTCTGGAGGTTATCATCAGAAGTTTCTGAATCTCTTCAGCAAATGCAGCATTCCAGTTATCTCACAGGAGATTGCAAGAAAATATTTTTAATTTGGATATAAGCAAACTAGCATAGACTAAGAAGAGAATATAAACACTCACTGCACACATCTGATTGATGTTCTGGTTGTATCCTGGTGGATAAAACTCAGGTGCTTTAATAGACAACTTTGATTTTACCACAGGAGCCACAACTATCTGGGGTTCAGCCATTTCTGGTGCAGAATCAGGAACTGAAACTTCATCTTCTGATCCAGATGGAATTCCCGTCTGTTGCAGGTGTTCTGAAAAGATTTTATTAACAACTTTTCTTAAATATTACTAAACTAGTATGCATTCCCAGAGAGTACACAATATTTTTTACTTCAAATATGCTAATACAATAAACATGATTTCATGCTTACTTTAAAGTGATTTTTACTGTTTTTCTTAAATATCAGTAACTTCCTCCCTTTAGCAAACTCCAGGTGTCTTCTACATGATAGAAACTAAACATAATACTTATGTGAAGACAACTTTATTGGTGCTGGCTGAGCTAATTATTCCACAGCAGCCCTCATGGTGCTTTTGTGTTGGGAGTCAGAAGGGTAACAACCGTGTTGCAACTACGGCTGAGCAGCATTCACACAGCACCAAGGCTCTTTCTAGCACTCCCCTTGCCAGTGAGATGTGGGGGCAGGAGCCTGGGGGGAACACAACCAGGACAGATGACCTAAAATGCCCAGAAGCACATTCCATACTATATGATGTGGGCTCAACTATCAAGATAGTAAAAGGAACAAAGGAGGGATAGACAACACTACTCCTTGGTCCTCCCCAGCAACTGCTACATGTTTTGGAGCCCTGCTTCCCAGGAAGGGGTTAGACATAACCTGTTGATGGGAAGTACAGAATATTTTTTTTTCCCCTTTGCTTCCAAGGCCACCATTGCTCGCCTTTGCTTTTCCCATTAAACTATCTTTGTTTACCCACAAGGGTTTTGTCTCCATTTTATTTTCCTTTCCCCTTTTGCTCTGCAGAGGAGAGACAGGAAAGGGGGAGGGTGATAAGAGTGACTTAGTGAGTACCTGGTGCTCAGCCAGGGTCAACCCACCACAGTGAACAAAAAGAGTGCAGAGGAAAGAAAAAAAAAACGCTTTCTCCTCTTCTCTCCCAGGAAAACATGTTTTCTAAAAGAGCTAAGCTGAGAAACTAGGAAAGATGCTTATGGTATGCTTGCTTGTCTTGTGAGTTTTCCACAGATTTCAGATGCAAGACTTTTAAGTCAATAAATGGAAGATATCAATTTTTAACAACACTAAGTTTTAACATATCCTCAAAGACAGTAATCATTGCTCTTGTACACCATTTGCAAAAAAAATCCAATGAGATGCTTTTAAAACCACATTTCCCATGTTTTCCACATGTATCTTTATAGATTAGCTCCAAAGTTTAATGAAAACAGAACTTGATACCTTACCCGAAAAGCTAACCAACAAACAATGCTTTGTATTACTGTTGGGTTGGGTTTATTTTTTGGCAAACACTTAGGCTGGAGTTCTTCAGTAAGGGGAAGGCTGAGACCATCTGCGGTCAGATTATCAGACGGATAAAACACATATCCTGACTCGAGGAGACAGAAAACAAGGAACGGAGAGAGAAGAGTTGCGAGCAGCTGCGATACAACAACGCACCTTCGCCCAGGCATGGGCCTATAACCCAGGAACACGATCGCTCTTCGGAGGAGGGGCGCCGGTGCCCCTGCGCCGCTCACCCCCGGGCGGTGCCGAGAGCGACCGGACAGATGCTCGGGGTGCGCAGAGCGCCGCT